>NC_058341.1:67667500-67795596 GCF_905475395.1 Chrysoperla carnea
CAATATTTTTAAGCGTTACAAACTTAGGACTAAACTTAGTATACGATATTTACATATTTCATATATCCAGGATATACAAATGTATGCGTTTTCCCCTAAATTCCAACTATCCTTGAAAATAATATGAGACTACAGAAAAATGATGATAAATTGTGAAATAAAATTATTTTCTACAAATTTGTTATTTTATAAAAATAACCATTTTACTGAGAAATTCTAAATTTTGGGTTTTTCTCTGCAAAATTTCCTTTTTTCATTTGCTTATTGCTCCCTCATTGAATTGTTTAATATAATGGGATGGTTATGGAAGGGGCCTTCTATATGTAAAAAACTCCAAACCTCGAAACCCGGTTAAATTGAACGGATTTGCAATAATTTGTTTTTTCGACATAACAAAAATGTAAGATCGTATACTAAAAACTTTAAAAATTGGCACTGGAAGGGATGAGCCAAAAGCCTATAACTAAAAAAACTCAAATTTCCCTTAAGTTAAGCTCCACTCAGAATCCGTTGCAAAATAACAGAATCGTAATTAGTAAACCCAAAGATAGTCGCAGACATGAAGTTCGAAAAATTTGAACAGTAAGTGGAATTTGATTGCGGTTTTCGGCACTCGATTCGTTAATGCGTCAAGAAATTTTGTGACCTAAATTGATTTATAAGAAATTAAAAATATGAAATTTGCATAAATAATGTGCACTTTATAATTGCATTTTAAATTAACCGTAAATTTACTAAATTCACAATTCGGTTAATAGTGATGAAAATGATTCCAAACTTGTTACTCTGGGGTTTTTGGGGTCACTAAACACTAATATCGCAACAGAATTGAGTATTAGGTACCAGGTGCCCGTCGTACCCAGGGTGCCTCGAAGATCAATTCTGTCGTCATACTCGTTCTCAGCGACCCCGGGTAACAAGTTTGGAATCATTTTCATCACTATAAACCAAATTGTGAATTTAGTTTATTTACGGTTAATTTAAATTGCAATTATAAAATGCATATTTATGCGAATTGCAAATTTTTAATTTCTTATAAATCAATTTAGGTCACAAAATTTCCTGACGCTTCAGCGAATCGTATGCCCAAAACCGCAATCAAATCCCACTTACTGTTCAAATTTTTCGAACTTTGACCGTGTTTAGTGTTTTGTTTCTGCGACTAACAGGATTCAAATCGTTTCTAATCGCTTGATTATTTTTTCGGAAGATAACAGTTTAATTCAAGGTATTCTACACACAGACATTTACAAAGTTATCTCAAAATTTTCGATCTAGTAATTTGTGATGAAAACATTAACTTCCTATCAGGAAGTTAATAAAGTGAATCACTGAAAAATATTTTCTTGTTAAAAGACGGCAGCAAAGCAATAACAGAAGCAGTAACAAAACTTACGTATGTTGCTTGTTACAAACACACACATGTGAGATCGGGTATCAAACGATATCTAAAGCTACAGCAACCAGTGCCATAGCTAAGCTAAGTCAATGCAGCTTCACAACACAATACAAATACATATACAAATGAACAGACGTCAAAGATTCATCGAAAACGCGTTTGGAATCTGTAATAATAAGCATTTTGACTTCTGGTTTTTTGTACTCTTTTGTGCACATACAAAATAAATACTTTATACAATTTATTATAAACAATAGAGGTATATTATATTTTATTTATTTTATATAGGTACGATGATTTTTATGTGTGATTTATTTTAAACAAGTCCTAAATGATTTTGTTGTCTTCGTTAACAAGTCCACAAACTGTTTTAACTCGTCAGTATTCGCTAATCATCAACCGTTCGGTAATCTTAAGTCGCGTGTTGAGAGATTTAGGGTGTTTTCCGTAATATACATCAGTATACTGGCCAATGATAATGATGCAAGAAATTAACGCCATACTGATGATTTGTTCCAAAATGCATGGGCTAGTACCAAATTTTAACTGTAATGTATTTCAATAGAATGGAGGTAACAGCTATTACGAAAATTGGAGTGTTGTTGTTGAAACACACAATTTAATAAAATTATTGTTTATTCCACACTAGCTGTGAACTACCCGCTTTGCTGGGCAACATCCCCACTTGCACCCCTCCCTCCACATTTCCTTGCGTGGGATAACAGTTTTGTAATGTACACGTCATGCTCTTTTATTTGATACCCCACTTAGGTATATTTGTAAATATTCGATAATTCCTTCCCACTTTCTCGCTACACCTTTCTACCCTCCGAAGGTTAAAAGTAGATAAAAACAATAGATCTTTGAAGCTGGTTGTATATCGTGTCAATATTTTAGCTTAATCGATGCACAACTTTTTTTGTTTTTGAAGCATATCCCTTTCAACCCCTATTTCAACCCCTTACTCTACTATAATATGGATGTATTATACATAAAAACCTTCCTCTTGAATCACTCTATCTATTAAAAAAAAACCGCATCAAAATCCGTTGCATAGTTTCAAAGATTTAAGCATACAAAGGGACATAGGGACAGAGAAAGCGACTTTGTTTTATACTATCTATGTATTGATTGATATTCTATCTAATGCAAACACGCCCGGCTAAATATTTATCCGTCACACTATTCTCATCAGCACAATATGATAGCAAGCATACTACCGGTACAATATGGCGCCTGATTCATGACGCTATTACTACTGGTAAGTATACTGATGTAGATTTCGGGAAAATACCCTTACTCACGCGTTCTGCACATGCGTAAAATATTTCGTGTGTTAAATATTCTTTAACTTTGTTAAGGAGGGTCCCTCACCAGTAATAGAAAAAATAAATTAGTAGAAAATGATCCAAATTTTTAGTATGTTGTAGTTAACGATACATATTATTAAATCAACAAAAAATTTGGGTATCTTATCGATCAATTAAGAGAGTTTTTATTAATTAAAAATATAGTAAATAACATAATCATTATCATATCATGCTACGTTATTTAGTGTATTTTTAATTAATTAATTACTCTCTTAATTGATCGATAAGATACCCAAATTTTTTTTTTGATTTAATAATATGTATCGTTAACTACAACATACTAAAAATTTGGATCATTTTCTACTAATTTATTTTTTTCTATTACTGGTGAGGGAACTTCCTTAAATCATAATCTCAACAGAATTTTAAAATATTAGAGCAGAAAAATAATTTAAATAATTAAATTCATTTTAACTAATTTCACCATATTAATTTACTGAGTACGACTTAAATTAAACTAACGAAAGTACGCGAATAGGTTTGATATTTCAGAAGTTTTTTTTTTTTTTTTGATTACACCTTCACTGGCGGCATGATGAGAAAAATTCTCACAATTTCTGAAGAATTTGAAAAAAATATATATATATCTAAAAAATGTAGATAGATTGAAAAAAATCTGGAAGCAATAATACCTCGTGTGAGATTGTGAGTGCCATTGAGCTATTTGGCCACGGGTGCTAGCAATCCATCGCTTATGTATCTTTTTCGAATATCTGAACCGAGTATTTGTAGGCTGAAGTTTTTTGTAGTCGCGATGAAATACTGACCGCAAATTCTTGAGTTTTTTTACCTCCATTACTGTAAAATTTCTATTTATATAAATTAGTAAAGAAACTAATTATTTTTACCTACATCAGCGTACTATAATACCCGATATTTGTTTCAACTTATCATTTTAATTATTATATCTTTGTATTCGGCGATTTTATTATTACATAATTCGGGGGAATTATGGTAATCAAGGGAATAATATTATTCCATAATTCCCTCGAATTATGGTAATCGTCAATCAAATGCGTAGTTTTGTCATTCATCTATTAAATGTTGCCCGCTACAAGCCGCCCCGATCCGTTGATTGTTGGATTGACGACGACACTATTAGACACGTTGAATTATATCAAGCGATGATGTAATCGACTGTGCAGCCAGGAGAGATAGTTTTTGTGGCTTTGTGTTATTTTATTGAATGACTGTGTGTATCATGCGTCAATGTCACATACTACTTATTGCCTAAAAGTTGCGTTAGTGTAATTTCGCCTTTACAATGGTACAACTACTATGAAAGTAATTTTAGGATTATAAAAAACAAATCTTAAATTTAAAGTAAAAAAAAAAAAAACAAAAACTCAAGTTCTATTTGTATTATTGATTTTTGAAGAGTTTCATAAAACTCATTTAAACAATTATTTGATTTTTGTGATCAAGTTTTTGATTCAATCGTCTTTATGTAATTAATTTAACATTTTGGTCGGTCTCATATTATATATATATAAAAAAAAAAAGTTTATATTCAATGATGATGTGATTTTATTTCAATAATCCTCTGTGATTTTTTGTTTTTTTACAAATTGATACTGATTATGAAAGCCGGTTTTTTAGAGAGCAACTAGGATAACAATAAAAATTTGATACATAAAAATAAATGAAATAAATAACTATACTAGTAATTTAATTAGATTCGAATTCAAACATTTTTGATCTTTTATATAGAACAGGCTCTGGGTGGGGTTGAGTGTGCAAAATATGAGTATCGCATTTTGTCAATTGATTATTGATCAGAAAAGCTTATAGATTATACAGATTGTGAATCTTGTCAGAAACCCTATTGGTTCAATTTTTGCATACACCCCCCCCCACTCCAAAGAAACAGTTAAATGACAATTTTTTGAATCAAGAAAAAGTTACTCTTGATTCTATGGGTTATTTAATGTCAAAAAGGGTCTTTGTGATTTTTTCGTAAACTTCTTCGTTTTCGAGATATTAAAAGTTTAATGTTTGGAAAAACTCCAAAAAGGCCATTTAAAAGCTAAAAAAACAGGGCATAAAATTAGATTTTAGAGTTTATAAAAATTCTAAAATAATGTTTGAACATCCTTTAATAAAGATCTGAAGACTAATACAGGTTACTTCATTCTAGAGGCTCATTTTTCAATTCTTAAGAAGATGTTTAATTCCCATTACTAACAATGAGCAGTGCTGCCAACTTTCAACTCTAAGGCCCACTAAACAGGCGATAGAAAACCACTAAAAAACAACTAGAGAGCAATAATATTGCCAGAAATGATATTAAAATATTAAATTATTTAAATTATTTGCCACTAAAGGTAGAAAAATAGTAGAAAAAACCACTAGTTTTAGTGGTAAAACTACTAAGTTGACAACACTGACAATGAGTAAGACAGAGATACTAAATATTTCAGTCTTACTGTTATTAATAAGAATTATAATATCTTTAAAGAATTAAAAATTGAGGCTTTAGAATTAAAGAATCTGTAATTTTTCTTCAGAGCTTCATAAAGGATGTTCAAGCATTATTTTAGAATTTGATAGGCTCTAAAATATAATTTTAAGACCCGTTTTTCAGCTTTTAAAATGGCCTTTTTGGAGTTTTTCCAAACATTAAATGTCGAAATGTTAATATGTCGAAAACGAAGCAGTTTACTAAATAATCACAAAGAGCCTTTTTGACGTTCAATAACCCATAGAATTAAGATTAACTTTTACTTGGTTCAAAAAAATGTCATTTAACTGTTTCTGTGGAGGGGAGTATACCAAAATTGGACCAATATAGTTTCTGGCAAGATTCACAATGTTAATCTATAAGCTTTTCTGATCAGGAATCAATTGACAAAATGTGGTTCTCATATTTTGCACACTCAACCCCATCCAGCACCTGTTCTAATAAGTGAACAAGATATATTCGTTTTTTTTGTTAAGATGACTATGAGTTAAATTATTGTTATTATATACATTTAGCCGATTGTTTGATCTAAACAGGCATGGCCTTTGTCGTGGTGCCTCGATCCAAAAAACTTTTTTTGGGTCATGTCTCCAGAAAACTTAGCACCTTCCTTGATAGCACAAGAGATGCACAGAGTAGAGGTGGATAGTTCCGGGGAAATTTTGGGTTGAACCTGGAGCTCAGTTTCCGTACATTAAAGGAACTAGTACTTGGAATCATAGCCGCGAAATGCGAAAAAAAGCCAGGTTGAAATGGCTATATCTCGGTCAATTTTTAACCAAAAACATTTTTCTACTTTCTTTTGTTTGCTTTCCCTATACCTATCTCTGTCAAAAAAAAAAAATACAGGCAAAAAACCAAAAAAGCGAAATTTTGTCACTTTTTTCCTGTTTGTTTCAATTGTTTTGGTATGAAAACTTTTTTTTAATTTTTAAAAAATACTAATCCGATGTAAAATTAAATTCTCTACAAAATTTTTTATATAAATATTATTGAAATTTGGCTTAATTTACGAGATATTTGGAAAAACCACAACCTGTGCTTTTCCCCCCTATCTTAAATTTCCACCCTCTCATTGATTAGCACTTGTAACGGACACATCTTTCTGTTAGCTGTTAATTAATAGGATATATGGCCTGAAATTTTATGATATGTCATATATTAATGAAAGCTGTGTCGTTGCATTTACTATAACAACGTAATTTATATAAATATCATTCCGATTAATAAATTATTATTTTGAAGACTTATTTATTCTTTCGGGGATTTTCAACATTTATTTCAGAAGAAGCTTTATCCAGCATATAGCTAATTGCTCTACACTCCGCGGTTTTTCCTTCTTTAATAACCTATTGAACGCAATAAAAACCCGTGAACGCCTTAGTTTCTTATTGCCCTGTTTTTTAATGCCTAATTAATAATCTGTTACAGACACTTCGAGGATTGATAGAAATTTCGAAGATAGACAAGTTGCTTAGAGAATATAAGCAAAGGTCACTCTAAGAATTTTCCACAGAAACCATAGACTTTTCTATAGACAAATTTATATGTTACATACAACGTTTCTGTCAGTCATTGCCTATGTTATTTAATTTAGAAAATATCTACTGTTGTTACATCCATTGTTTTGAGCTCCAATTTTTTGGAGCTCATATAGCTCATATGATAAAACATGTTGGAGTTGCATATCTATGTCATAATTAGTTGTCTATGGTATGCACCATTTGGAGTATATTTCATTGTGTTAATTTATAGGCATAAATTTTGGGTACTGACTCTCGTACTAAGGGGCCGTTCATAAAATACATTCGCAATCAAGGGGAGGGGTGGTTCTGTTGAGTGTGACAAGATGTGGCAAGTGGGGGCAGGGGGTCTAAGACAATGTGACGTTCGCGGCTTATCAAAAAATTTTTTTCAGCTATTTTTTTTTCATTTTTTGTCATGATTAAAAGCATTCATTGACAAAAAGCATTTTGTTAATTTATTTAAATTTTATTGGAAAAAAAAAATTAATATTTTTTAATATAAAAATTTGTGTACTATTTATCAAAAAAACTTAGGCTTAGTTTTTGTGACGTAATATTTATAGGGGGGTCACAGAAAGTGTGACACAGTGTGACAACCGGGGGGAGGTGGTGTCAAAATCCTAATTTTAGCGTGATGTATTTTATGAACGGCCCCTAATCATTCATCAGATTAATGTCGATATGTAGGCATAAATTATAAGTGCTAATATAGAGAAAAGTAAAGAGTGTTAGTAAAAATAACAGAATCTGTTTTTTTCATGATAAGTGAATTATTAGATATCTGATCGTAGTTTTCAATTAGAATCAAGTTTTTTGGAGGATTGTCGATACAGTTAAAAATAAAGATACTCCTGAACAAAATTTACTTTTTTCGATAAACCTCGTACATGCATGCAAAAAAAATCGGAGGCAGTCATGAGGACAGGGGTCGACAGGGGGGAAAACTTAAAACTGTATTTTGAATTTTCAGACTGATTGTAATATTATAAACTAAAAGTTAATATTATTACTTTTTGTTTTTGTTGTTTACTTTTAATCATGCATACGATATTTATTTACATCATGGTCTCTTCGATTATAATTGATGTTTTTAATATGATGCATACAGTGTAAACTAAATATAGACAAATATCTGGAATCGGGTACTGAATATAACACTCTGATTACCCAGTCAGGATAAAACTTGATATCCTAAACTGCGTTCGAATTCGGAAAGTCCGTTAACGAAACGGGTTAAAAAGATAGCTGAAATGGCTCTCTTTTCTCAACTTCTACTTGAATTTTTCAAATTTGGTGTTTATAGATAGAGATTAGTACTATGAATATTCACCATCGTTCCTGAAATATTCTATATATAAATTAAAAACAAGTGAAAATAAACAATTGACTGAGTTAATTGTTGAAATACCATGTATAGACAGTGTTGATGGTGCAATCGTTTGTTTTTTGACGTCACGTAAATAAAAAAATATTTCCACTCTTAAATAGCCACCCAACATAACTGATATTCCCATATTAATACATACTATAAAATTTGCACCTAATTAGCGCCCCCGTGGGTAAACAGTGATGTTTACAAAAAAATGTTTCAAACAAAAGTTGTTTATTTTTTACATTTAAACTTTTGTTCTATCTCTAACGGTTTACAAGATAGGTCTTACGGACAAAAGACCCAATTGACCTATGTTGCTCATTTACGAACTTGACCTCACTTTTTACGTCCCAAGCACGCTATAAAAGTTTCAACTTCATATCTCTTTTCGTTTTTGAGTTATCGTGCTTACGGACAGAGAACCGGAAATGGACGAATTAGGTGATTCTATGAACACCTTTACCAAAATTTTTTTCGTAGCATCAATATTTTTAAGCGTTACAAACTTGGCACTAAACTTAATATACTATGTATATTTGATATAAACATGGCATAATAATTGATACTGAAAATTCTGGAATAATAATAATAAATTTTAAACTACGCAATTGAACAAATTTAAAGTTAAATTGATGCAGCATGAAATGAATAAATTAATTTGTATCAATTACAATATTTAAAATATTAAAAAATGAACACACAATAATATTAATTTCTGGTAGATTTCTCCTAGATCAAAGGTTATTGGAGTAATAAAAATAAATTAGATTTTAATAAGTTATTTATATCATGACCAGTAATAAGTAGTATTCAAATTTGTGTACAAATTATATAATTAATCAATCAGTTCTTTCAGTATACTGTTTTCATATAATATTAATTTATACCCGACTACATGGTACAAATGAGTGGTAATGTGTGTATCAGTGTATATATATATATATATCATTTTAATATACCATGTGTGTTTGTACCATCTAGGCATATACATATCTGTAGTATGACAGAATACATCAGTTTAGTAATGCATCTAAGTGAGAGGTATTATATACATGTATTGAACACTAGTTGGAAGACGTTGGAGTATGCAACAAAACTCCCACTCTCTGCATGCATACAATAGAAGGTCTTTTGGTATCTGTAGTCTTACAGCACATGTATATAATACCTCTCGCTTAGATGCATTTCTAAACGGATGTATTCTGTCATACTCGTTTTGCAGTTAACCATGTAAAGTTGTAGAGTTTTGGGGGACATCATGTTCTGACATCAGATTGGACCTAGTTCTTCGGGTTTCTTTAATAGCCAATTTAGATCCAAAACGGTAAGAGATAGAATAACAATTTAAATTGGGAAGTTGATCCTCATAAAAAAAAACATTTTTAACCTAAACCATTTTTCGAAAATCGGCACCTTTCGAGGAAATCCCACTTAACAATATGTCATTATTGCATTTAATCGTAAGAAAATTATGGAAAAATGCTTTAGCCAAAAGTTTTCAAGGACAATAGAGGACATTAACCTGTGTCCATGACTTTGACCTAAAATTATAGATAACCTTCAAGTTGCAAGCTAACATTTTCGAAAAAATGTAACAAAAATTGTTAGTTTTTTTTTATGGGGATCAATTTTCTAAATCAAAATGTTATTCTATCTATTACCGTTTAGAATCTAAATTGGATATTAATGCAAATAGGCCCAATATGAGTCAGAGGATCATGTCTTCCATCAAACTCAACAATTGTAACAATTTTTGTTACAAGTAATTTTTTATTGGTTCACTACAAAACGAACTATTGATATATGCTCTTATGTATGCTTGTTCCTTTGCAGCAGACTAGAGACCAAACGCGTAGATCGATTTTGATGATTTTTATGTGAATCGATTTGTCTTAATATTGTGAATATCATTTAAAGACGTGGCAGCAATGAAAATTCAGTATGGGAACAACCAGACGACATATTGTGAAAGAAAAAAAATAAAAGTCAACGAACTATGTTAAGTGGAGTATTATTGAATAGCTATTTAAAAATCCTAACTAAAGAAAAAAATAATAAATATAAAAAATAAAAACTCGACTGCGTTAAATAATAATTGAAAAGAAAAAAACAAGTCTAGTAGTTTACAGATATAATTAAAATTTTTAAGACAAACATGGAAAAAATTTATTTTATGCAATATTTCCCCTGGAATTCGAAAAAAGAGTTCAGCTTCGAACGATTTAAGAAATAAAAACTATACAACAAAACTTTGTAACAGGCGCGAGGTTATAAAGGGGCGCCTGAGCAGAAGTTTTTTAACAAACATAAAATTAATTGTCTATAAAATTGCCATAATTAAAGTGAAATTAAAATTTATTAAAAAACGAAGAAGTTAGCAAAACAAAATTTTATATGTATTTTATGTGTATCTCTATGGTGATATCAGACAAGAACGTTACTAACCTATATGTTCCTCCTTATTTAATTAGGAATTTTAAACGTTCATATTTTGCGTACTTCTAAAGATTTTTAAAAACCAATTTTACTTTTCTGCGCGTAGTGAGAATGCTTCACCTGAAGTGATAAAAAAAATTTAGTAAACAAAGAAAATTTAAATGACACTGAACAGTAAGCTTTGGAACTCTCAATAGTCAAAGAATAGAAATAGAACACAAATGAGGATACGGAAGAGAAAGCTTACAGCAGATGAATCTGCCGAAGATATTACTACTTAAGAGTACTTTTACTTAAGGTAGTACCTACACGAAAGTGATATTCCAAGAATTTCTCAAAACTCAGAATATAAAATATTTAATTCATAATACACTTGCTGTTAAAATTAGAAGATGATTTACCATGCCATACATGAGATATTAGCAATTAAAAGTGACGCAATTTGTACGTGTACATGGGAGAAGTGTATAAAAATACACAAATTTACAAATATTATATTTATTTACCAATGAATGACGTCCACCATCTCTATGAAAAACTAATATAATGTAGAATACTATATTTAGAAAATATATAAATAAAAATAAAAATTATTTACCATATAGTTTCGATAAAAAACTTAAATAAATAACTCGTTTTAGCGATATTTTTTTATGGAGAGGATATAATAACTAATGGTAAAGTTATATATCATAGTATGTGTGTGTATACGTATAGAAGATTTGTTAGTGAGGAACTACAGTCTTGTGAAAATAATATATGGTATATGTATAATAGTCATAGCACAGTTAATGCACTGAATGATAGTATTAGTCCAAAACTTTTTGACTGGACGGTCGCGGAGGAACTACCTTAAGAGTAACAGTATAGTAATTATGGGCAGCGGTGAATTTACACTAGGGGCAGTCGGGGCTAGTGCCCAGGGCGGCAAAATTTGGAAAGTGGAAAAAAATTTTGTTATTGTCATCAAAATTTCTCAATAGAAAATTTTTATTCTTTTAATTAATCATACATCATTTAATAGATAATTTAAGAAATTCGACTTTACAATTTTTGTCAAATCGAAATATTGTAAATCATAATTTTGGCACCTTAAGTGAAAATTTATCTTCGAAATAATTTAATTAATTCATTTCTTTGAAGATTTGACATGGTAATATTTGATTTTTTAATTTGCTGGAATCATAAAATTTAAATTTGGTTTTTTTTTTGAAAAATTAAGAACGTTTTCGAGTTCTTTTTGCATTTAAAAATAAATAAAATTTAGTTAGTCAATGAATTTCTTAAAAATTGAATAATTTAAAAAAAATAAGATATCAAAACTACATAACTTTTTTAGTGATATTTCAATGATGGGGCGGCATTTTTTTCAGTGCCTCAGGGCGGCAGAAGTTTAAATCCGGCCCTGATTATGGACTTGTGATTGAACTTCAAAAGAGACGACAATTGTACAGAAATTTGATCAATTTAAACATTGAAGTAGTTAAAAAAAGAGCAAATGAGTTAGTAACGATGCATTCGGCTGATTTAGAAAAGTGCGTTGTTTATGAACAGTGTTGCCAGATTGGGCTATTTCAATTGTCTATTGGCGATTAAATTTTTCTGTCGGTGGCTAATAGCCATTTGGACTGTTTTTAATTTTCAGAAATATGAATTTTATTTTGTAATAAAGTCGACTTCTCGTGTATTAAAAATTTATATTATGAAAAGTGATCAATTTATTTAATTTGTAATTATGCCAATCGATTATCGCTATCAGAAATATTTTATGATTGGCGCGCTAAAATGCGCATGCGTAAATGTGTGACTTGTGTGTCTGACACAAAAAGATATTTGAAATTCTGAGATTCTCATCTATTTATTACCATCCATGATTGGGCTACTTCAGCGCTGCTCATGGGCCGGTTTTAGAAAAACTATTCTGGCAACACTGTTTATGAATGTATATCCATCTATTTTCTTATTTAACAACGATAGCTTGAGTCGAAGAACTGTCTCGAACAATCAGCTCGATTTTACAGGTTCTAAAAAATAAAAAACTTTAAACTAAAGAACTAAAGAACTAAAAAAGGTCTTTATTGATAGAAAGACTTAATGCTAACATTAGCGCCACCCAATTCTGTAAAATAGCATTATACAGTAGAACCTCGATAAGTTAAAGTCCAAGGGAAACACAAAATATTTTAAGTTATAGAGGTTTTAAGTTATCAAGGGTCTATGTTAGGTAAAGGTTAATATAGAGGTATGTACATGTTTCTATGTACCCTAGTTAATATAGAGGTATGTACATGTTTCTATGTAGTTACTGAGGGCCTATACAGAGATTATTTATTTAAGTTATAGAGGTTGCGTATTTTAAGTTATAGAGGTTTTGGGCTCTGATGGGAAGGGAACATAGTATTTTTTGAAGTAACAGAGGTTTTTATGTTACCGAGGTTTAAGTTATCGAGGTTCTACTGTAGTATGTAAATAAAGATTCCAAGGCACTAGTTTTAATTAATAAATGAATGAATAGTGATATTGAAAAATGATTTTAGTTGAAATCTGATAATAGATAATTGCTACCATTTAGTGTAATAATTATATTTGTATAACTTATAGAAATGCATATCCACGCCACGTGTCTGTCATAATATAACTTGTATATTTCTTAAAATTTATAATTATGTAGATCTATAAAATTTAAAAAAATTACATGTAATAATAATTTTTGTGAAAGTCTCTCCTTGTCTGTTTAACATATAAATGTATTTAAATAGGTAAAAGACGCCCACACTTTATACACACATAACACAACAACAATCATCAAAGTCTAACTAAAATAATACTTGTTTTATTTGTATATCTATCTATCTTTACCTGCTTTTTAAATGTATGGTCATCTGGTGGGTCTCTTAATCATATTCATTCAAATAATGCATAGTTTATATAAATAATGCACAGAGTTTAGAATTGGGCAAGAAATCCTTGTTTAAGTTCACCAATACCATAAGCAATACTGTCGTTATAAAGTAAAAAGTCCTGTCTCTAAAAACCAGAGCAATCAAGTCCAAAACCTTGAATTAAAGTTAATATAATTAATTTTTAACCAGGTCCACCCGTGAGGAATAGGGTATTCCACTATTTTTGAAAAAGTACTTCAAAATGTTGATTTTGCTAAAAAGCCACAAAAAATTTATTTCGGAAAAATACACACGCTTTCTTGCCAAAAATTTAAATTAAATTTTAAACCTATTTTAAACTGTCAAAAACGCGGGCATCCAATTTGATGGCGTAATATGGGTGTCACTAAGTTTGACAGATATATTCCAAGACATCTGATAATAATAAATATAAATACATATTAACTATGTATATATTATACCCAGCTGTCTACACTGAACTAATTGATGGTCTATGACTCATACCGCTATGACATCACAGCAGAGCTTACCCGCGTTTTAGGTCACGTGATGTACAGTTTAAAAATTACGATTTTTAATTTTAATATTTTTAAAGAAAAATGTGCTTTTATGATTCGAAATCAGAATATTTAAATATATTTTTACATAAATTTTAACTTTTTTCAAATTTCATGATTTATTTTTGACTAACGATAATACCCTATTTAGATCCTAAGAAGTATGATATAGAAAAACACTTTAAATTAGAAAGTTGATCCTTATAAAAAATTAACATTTCTTATTTAAAACCCTTTATTCGAAAACTTTTGGAGGAAATCAGGCTTTAAAATATGTCATTAATGCATTTAATCGAAAAACAAGTAAATTTAATTGATGAATATTTAAATTTATCCTTTATTATTTACACTTAGCATAGTAAACCGTAAAAAAACACAATTACAGCAAATTATTTTGTTTGTTACCTGTGTATTTATTTGTAATAAAACATAGTGTACCTGTACTTATACAACTAAAAGGTATACAATACATGTGTAATACTGTTTATGGAATAGGTACATGTACTTACAATAACATCCTCCTTCTCTGTCTTTTAGTCACTATCCTTTTTACAAAGTAATAATTATTTTTAAAACCTCTCACTAATAAGATGTTCTAGTAAGGTGTATATAAACATATTTTTACCGGTACAATGTTATCGCTTCTCGGCTCAATGAGCTAAGATCAAAGTGTAGTGTCTGTTCTTATCAGCTTAATATCTGGTACGTCTCGCATTGCGAGACCAGTATATTAAACTATTATTTGGAACATGGTAGATTGTTAGGAGCTTGCTCCTCTTCTACCCCGGGTTGACCCAGTTTAGCAGTACAGCTGGGATTGGCCCTCTTAAATTAATCTAAAAATAATACTTCTCATAAAATAATCTTTAATTACGCGAATAATACTAAATTTTATTTATAATATTTTTTTAAATTAAAAGTCAGAGAATAGTTTAAACACCACGCTTTGTAGCTTGTTTTAAGTAGTATATGGTTATCGGTAATAACTTGTCCTCATTAATGGATGGGTATGATATTAGAGAGAGACATACACATCATACATACATACATACAGGTGAAGCTAATATAAGCGTGTTAAAAAAGAAGTATCTGTCTCACTAAAAATGCACGGATTACGGGGACGAAAGTTTTGTCAGGGGGCGAGAAAAATTAATTTATACTTTTTGTCAAATATGTATGTTAAGTACTTCTTGTAAATGACAAGTGCGTTAATATATAAAAGCTTTCTTCATATTAAATAAACTTAAGTTCGAAAATTCTCGAGGAATATGTGTCGGTCCTTACCCAGGAAAAGAATTTGAAAGGGGTATTGCGATTTTTTTTCAAAATACTTTTTTACTGATGACAATTAATTTTCAGTTTTCATCAGGAAGAATGCCATCGTGCACGTAAAAATAACGCAAATATTTAACTTGATTGTTTTGTTCGGATTGACAAGTTAGTGACTTCATAACCGTTGGAGTTTGAGAGGAGATTTTCAATATCAATAGAAATTATTTTCTGTTCCCTTCCGAGACACATTGTCTATCTCTTGTGCTAGTAATCTTTGGCTCAACAATGAAAAAATTGTTTGTTCTTTTTTTTATTTACTGAGCCAGGTACATCGTCATTCCGAAGTCACTGAAAAACAAAATTATCATATTCGATTATGTACTATTCCCCTCTCCCGTTCCATTTCTAATTACCACCGAGTGCTACTCGATTAACAAAACACTTGTATTTTTATTCAAATTGATAAATTTTGCGTTCGATTTCCGCTAAAAACCCTTCTTCGTTAAAGAAATTTTTACCCATAAATATTAAAATTACCAATGGGTTCCAATTCGATACTTGCATTATTTAAAAAAGATAAAGATAAAAAAGAATTTATTGCCAGATTATAATATTACAATTAAGTATTACAAATATTCGTAGATGTTCCAATGTTCTATTACCATCTCTTATTGCTATCTTTGGTATATTCCAAGTTTTGTTTTACGTATTAATTTTAACAATTTTTATGTTTTTTTTACAATGTATTCTTAAGGATAGATTTAGGGAAAAAAGGATGTGCAACATAATATAAAAAAACCCTACTTCTTATGTAAATGTATCATTTGAAACAAATCTGAGAAAGCTATCAGTGAATTTGATATTTATTTATTTTGAGAATGATGAAATTTAAAATTTGAATTTTGTTATAATAGTAGATGCTTAGTTCTTCTATGTTTATAACTTTTATACTTGTGTGATAAATCGTTTTTAGTATAGTTTCCGATATTGGCTACCTCTTCGTTTTCGTGGACAGAGGACATTTCAAAAATTTTTTTTGTCATATCGTAGACTGTCTCCTTTAGATATGGGTGGTCCAGCTCTTTGTGAATGATTCTTGAGCTATAAAATCGTGGATAATTTCCAACGATTCTTAGAGCCCTGTTTTGGACTGACTGTATTTTTTTAAAATTTGTTTTGCAAGTGCTACTCCAAACAGGAGCAGCGTATGTCAAGATTGGTCGTATAATAGTTTTAAATATAAGAAGTTTATTTTTTTCACTCAAGATGGATTTAGAGCTAAATATTGGGAATAGAGTTTTAATAGTTCCTAAAGATTTCGATCTTACTTCATTAATGTGCTTAGTGAAAGTTAGTTTTGAATCTAGGTGTATTCCTAAATATTTGACGTACTTCGACCAATGTATTTGTTCGTCATTGACATATATATGATGATTGAGGGTGGGTCTTCGTTTGGTAAATATGATGGCTTCTGTCTTGTACTTGCATTATTTCTGTTGCCAGTTGATACATACTCTTGTTTGACTCGTCTAAACTGATGAGATACCATTCTCAAATCTTTAATCAAAAGGTATACACCAAGGTACCATTCCTAATGGTTTAAAAACCAACACACTTATATACTGCATTAATATCAACTACAACGCACATTAAAAAAGATTTAAAAAACCCACACATGATATAATAGTTGTAGGACTTAAAATTGAATAAAAGGTATCTTTAAAAAAAACAAGCCGTGGTGAACATGGCCTGTAGGAGCCACATCCATGGTGTTCTGACCCAGTAAATTTTTGTATTCAGCTATAAAATTTATTTTATATATTTTTACTTATAATAAATATTTCCATTTTATTATGAAAGGAAATTTCAAATTTTGTGTCTAAACTCTCCAAATTCAAATATAATTTCAAACAGAATTATTAAGTAAAGAATAACCAGCCCCTATACATTTTAAGGGCTATGCAAACCATAAACAGAAGTCAAGAAAGAAGTCGGAACGTTTTCCACAATACCACGTAAATTTTTTTAAAGAATTAAAATGGGGATTTATATAAAGAAATTTTCCTGTTAGGACAAATTAGAAAGAGTTGTTTCAAATAAATCTGAGATTTTTTAAAAACAATTTTTTTTAAATAATTTTATAAATTTCTCTCTTTAGAGAGAACATAATGAACGAATTTATTCAGTTTAATTCGTGAATCCGTAACTTTAACTTGACTTGAATATTATACTAATTTTTTATTAATTAATATGGGCTAAACCCCAGTAATACTGCAACACTGGGTCAACCCGCAGTAGAAGAGGAGCAAGCTCCTAACATTCTACCATGCTCCAAATAATAATAGTTTAAAATATACTGGTCTCGCAATGCGAGACGTACCAGATATTTCGCGCGGATCGTATCCGACACCATCAACCGAGCCATGATCTATGCTATTCATAAAGACTTCGTCATCCAGGTTACTACTCCAATATTTCGTCCGGTATAAGATTTGAAGAATATTTTATGAGAAGTATTATTTATTGATTAATTTAAAAGGGCCAATCCCAGCTGTACTGCAACACTGGGTCGACCCGCGGTAGAAGAGGAGCAAGCTCCTAACAATCTACCATGTCCCAAATAATAGTTTAATATACTGGTCTCGCAATGCGAGACATACCAGATATTAAGCTGATAAGAACAGACACTACACTTTGATCTTAGCTCATTGAGCCGAGAAGCGATAACAGTGTACCGGTATAAATATGTTTATATACACCTTACTAGAACATCTTATTAGTGAGAGGTTTTAAAAATAATTATTACTTTGTAAAAAGGATAGTGACTAAAAGACAGAGAAGGAGGAAGTTATTGTAAGTACATGTACCTACTCCATAAACAGTATTACAGATGCATTGTATACCTTTTAGTTGTATAAGTACAGGAACACTATGTTTTATTACAAATAAATACACAGGTAACAAACAAAATAATTCTCTGTAATTGTGTTTTTTTTACGGTTTACTATGCTAAGTGTAAATAATAAAGGATAAATTTGGTACTCATCAATAACACCTATTAATATTTAGTAGTTAGTGTAGTAAAAGACCTCGCTAAAATTAGATGTAATTTCCATTTCGGTCAAACTTTTTCAAATTTTGGCAAATGATAGTTTAAGTCATTCTAAAGAAAAGTTCCTATGGTCACAAGTCATGAAAATGACAGGATTTCATGTTATAGCTAAATTAAAGTTGGAAAATGTACTCATGTGTATAATACATGCCTATGTGTGTAGGTATAGGCTAATATATATACAGATATGTATAACTACATGCATACGTATGCTTTTTAATGTAAGGGTGTTGTTTTTTAATTCTTGTTTTTTTTTTTTTTTTTTTTTTTTAAGAATATGTTACGAATTATTCAAAGAAGAAGCAGTGTTTAATGTTCAGTGGATCAATAATATGAAGTGTTAAGATCAATATTTTCTACAATACAATTAAATTACAATAATTTTTTTATACAAATGAGTACAATTTCCAACTTTAATTTAGGGATAACTTGAAATCCTGTCATTTTCATGACTTGTGACCATGGGAACTTTTATTCAGAATGACTTAAACTATCATTTCCCAAAATTTGAAAAAGTTTGACCGAAATGCAGATTACATCTTATTTGTGCGAGGTCTTCAACCCATTTCCAGAGTTTTCATTCATAAGAACCATCATCATAAGAACCCACTTCTGATGAAGTATCTTTTTGTTAATAATCACTTGCAGACAAGTGCTTTGTCATGCATTAAACCCAGTAGTTTGTGCCATCAAACAATAGTCATGTTTTAAACTAATTAGCCTGTGTCATCAAACCCCAAAAATCATAGTATATTGTACGATCGATTATATTTTATTAATAGTTGTCATGTATAAAACCGTAAGTCAATACTGACTTTATATTTTATATAGGTACATTTTCAGTCAAAAAAGCATGTTGGAATAAATATGACATAAGAGGTTTTTGAAATGACCGATTCAATTCATTTACAATTTATTCAATGTCCAATGTTCGCTCTCACGGGTAAACAGTAATGTTAACGACAAAATGATACAAAAGTTGTTTATTTTTTTTATAAGGGACACTTGTCACATTTAAACTTTTATTCTATCTCTAACAGTTTACATGATGGGTTCTACGAATTCAAGACCCAATTGATCTCATTTGTGTAGCTCATTTACTCTTAAGTCACTTCTTATGTCTTGAGCACGTTCTAAAAATTTCAGCTTGATATCTCTTTTCTTTTTTGAGTTATTTCGTTCGTTTTTTTTTTTTTTTTTTTTTTGGTTATTCTGTATTCTAAGCGGGTTAATGGAAAATAAACCAAAAACAGAGATGGATCATTTTAAAGTAGGAATTTCAACGGTTCAAATGAGCCCAGACAGAGTATGAAAATCGAAAAAAAAATCAAAAAAGTTTTCCGTAAAAAATGAGCAATTTTAACGGAAAATTAAAAAAATCTCAAAAAAATATTTTTTTCGGTTTCATAAAAATCCATGCTTAATCTTTAGGTAACAAAAAAGATACACTTTCATGCAAATTGATTTTTTTTTTTTTTTGAGCGAGAAAAAATTTAAAACGAAAAATTCAATTTTTTACGATTTTCTGTGGAAATTTGAAGTTATGTTGAAAAAAGTCCCGTACAAAAGTTTTTCAATTTTTTATTATTTACAACTTTTCTGTTGAACATTTTTTTGCTATAAAATCAACTCCATTTCACCATTTCCAAGGGTTTTGAGTTTAATTGTTTTTTAATGTTATTTAAACCCCAAGCCAACATTTCTATTAAGTTGCTGCCTGATTTATTTTATTTCTCTCAAAACGTAACTACACTAGCCTAATTGTACATCAATAGTGATTTTAATTCGTGAATTATTAAATACTTACAATTACAGTTTATTACAGACTTGGAACTTACTTATTTTAAAGCTTTGTAAAAACCTATAAACGAAAAGCTATTATGAAGTTTTTAGTTTTGTTTATTCGAAATGAAAACGACAACTTTCTATCAAAAAGTGAATATACAACTTTTGTGAAAAGATATTTAATTTTGAATCTTATATTATTCAATTAATATAGTGTTTGCTTATATCTAAATATTAACTTCTCTCTTTTAGTCTTCTACCCATGAGATTGAAAAGATTTATTTAATAATTTATGCAGATTATTTTTCTTAAATAATAAACAGTTTTTTGTTGTTTTTATTAGTGTATGTTTATTATAAGAAATAATAATAATTATTGTTATTGATAAATATATATATGTAATAAAAATAATAAAAAAAAAATATTTAAAATTCTTTAATATAAATTGTTTTAAAATTTGTTTATGATTACACCAATGCCAATGTGAACTTTAATTTATTTAGTTCATGACTTTTTGTCCTCTAGAGAGCGCCATATTCAATTTAATGTGAAGCCAAGATCAAGACGCTTTTATCAATACCTCATTTGTCAAATAATGATAAGTAGTTTAGAAGCTAGGAGGGAACAAATGAACATATACAAGGTGTTCTGTTATTAACTGAAGATCGTGGGCATTCAGAATAAGCTCATAAAGACACAGGAAAAAGTTATTTACCAATTTTGGATCTGAGCCCTAATTTGGGTACTACAGGTATGACAAAAATTGATAAATTGGTAAATTCACTGACTATCATTCGATAACCAGTAGCCAATGATAATCAGTAGATATTAGTATCTATCATTTAATAATATTCAACTAAAGAAGGGATATGAACTGATTTCAATTGGATTATATTATTTTGAAAAAAACATTTAAAAAAAACTATTATATTATTTCATTGGTTTGGTCAATTCCCACTTTTTTTTTATTATTATTATATTTTTGCAAGAAAACATTAGATCATTAGTAAAAAAACAAATAACATCACAGAAGGAGTGTTTTTAATTTAACGTAAACGAATATTATTAAATGATAGATACTAATATCTACTGATTATCATTGGCTACTGGTTATCGAATGATAGTCAGTGAATTTTCCAATTTATCAATTTTTGTCATAGCTGTAGCGCCCAAATTAGGGATCAAATCCAAAAGTGGTAATTAACTTTTTCCTTCGTCTTCATGAGCTTATTCTGTAGGCCAACGATCTGCAGTTAATAACAGAACACCTTGTATACATACCGGTCAAACACATAACCCTCGCCATTGTATAGTCGGGGTAATAAAATGTCAAATAGGGGCAGGGGAAGGTGCCCTAAAATGATTCCCTTTAGAAAAAATACAATTTATAGTCAAACTATTCGAGATATGTAAAACGTCGAAATATTTGTGGTTTCTTTATTCAAATGTTGCAATATTAGCATGTCAATTTCTTTTGATTTGTTCAAATTTTAGGAACTATTTAACGTTTCTCAAAAGGGATTGTTTTACCGACCTTGTAAGAATAGGTGGTAAAATGATCCTATTGCGTTTGTTACCAAACAGTTCTCGTAAATTATCAATTTTTTTTTTCATTGCGAATAGTATAAACACAAAAATCACTGGTTAAATCATCTAAATCAATACAGTCAAGACCCGCTACATGATGGGCGATCATTTTACACACAAAATAGAGATCATTTTAATAAATATAAAAGGGATCATTTTACGCGTAACGATATATTTTAATATTGTCATAAAAATTGACTTTAAATTCATTATACGCCTATCAAATTCATAATTCATAATCAATTTGTTATAATATTATTAAACGTAAACAGAAGCCAAGAGTAAAACAATTAGCCGGCGAAAACTAACACAAAAAAGGAATTTTTTCGTGGAAATTTGTCTTACTTTTAATCAAAAGTAGTCAAATTAATAGTTTTGCTGCGAAACTCCAAATAGCTTTTACATAGCCATAAGTCTTTATTCAACGATGAATTTGATCAAAGTTATCAATTACAAGACCAAAAATTGATAAAATTTGGTTCGCTGTTATTACAGTTATATTAGAGTTAAAAAACGGATTCTCGTGAAGTACTTGGTTTGTTTTGTGAAAATTAAAGTCTATTTGATGAAAAATAAGGACCAAGATGTAGGTAGGACTTCAAAAGATAGAGAGCCTGATAAAGTGGAAGGTAAATAAAAAGGGCGTATTCTGGTTAACACAATTCCAACCTTTCTAGTCATGCAAAACAAAAAAAATTGAAAATATCCTTAGTTAGTAAGGATGTCGTTATACCTTCTATCAACGAAAAGGAACTTTTGCAAAATTGCGGCTATTTGAAAGAAGTTATTTGCCCCAAGCAACAAACTTGAGGCATCCACTTAGTCTTTAGTTATAATTTACGAATCTTCGAAAAAGATTTGAACGATTTTGATTTGCCAAAATCTATATCCTACAGTGATAAAAATGATGACATTTACGATGATTGTCGGCATTAATGTAATGTGTATAAGTTTTTGAACATTGAAAATATTATAAAATTCATTGTGTATTTATTGTATTGTATTATTTTATCACAAATACAAAGATTCATACCTTAAAAATCATTTGCTATGGCATGGCAGCACACAAGATATCTGTACATATCTACTTGAGAATTATATTCATATATGGATTAGTGGTTTTACAACTTATGTATGTGTGTGGACCTGGGGACAATAGTGAACAGAACAGAACAGAATGACTTCTTGTAAGAGAGACAGGTCGCCTGCAGGCTGCAGGCTGCTTGCCTATTGCTAAATGTAAACACAAACACAAGCCAACTCATTAAAGAATAGTTTTGTGTCAAATAATAATGATAATTTCTTTTTTCATTTTGAATAATAAAACATTTAAGTCATTTTAAGTGATTTTACAGAGAATCAATCTTTTCTATTTACTAATCGCGACATTTATAATACATTTGTGTTGTCTAATTATGGTTTGAGAATCATTCTAATTTATGTTGGAGATAGTTTTTCTAACCTTTATTAAGTTAAATTTTTGAACTGTTTGATACAAAAATAATTGGAAAAAAATATATAAGAATCCTAATTTTTTCCTTATTTGAGCTATTAATCATATCTACCACACTTAACTTATCTCTGCCACACTTAAGTTATCAAATGTGATCAACATTCATGAGCATCGTTGGTTCAGTGGTAGAATGCTCGCCTGCCACGCGGGCGGACCGGGTTCGATTCCCGGACGATGCATACAATTTTTTCACGCTACCTCATAACTTTTGATCTAGAGGGTGAACAAAGCTTAATCCCAAATCTGCAGGTCAATCGAAGCTATTGAAAGAATGAATTTAGAGGTTTTAGCCTCGTTTACTGGAATAAATCTTTAAAATTTTAACTAGCAATAACCATAGAAACGAGGATACTTGTAAAAAACATGAATCATAATAATTTTTAGTTTCCCATTTGACAAATTCATTTACAATCATTATTTTTATCTACACTTCAATCTTCACTTTTATTGCATTGTAATTTTTATGAATGGTAATAATTATTGGATTAAATCGAAATGTATGCAACGTAACCGATCAGCCGTAATAATAAGTTAATCAAGCACAAAAATTGGATCAACAAAACAAACTCATTTGTACATCTATTTTTCTATCTTCTCCAAGAAATAAAAATAAAACACAAAATCTCAAATCATGTCAAATACATTGGAAGAAAAATTTGAGAAAATGGATCCACAAGAAACAATATTAAAATCATCATTTAAAATGGATAAAAAAATTACAAAAATTGATGAACAACTATCAGGAGTGAATCATGATTTGAATAATGTACTTAATAAAAATAATCCATCAGACCTTAGTGACATAAGTGATATATTAAAATATGAAACAGCATCGATAACTAACGAGAGGTAATAATTCTGTTTAACGGCTGCAACACAAGAGTGCGTATAACTTTAGCAAATAATCTGAAATGGAATAGAAAGTATTACTCAAAAAGGTGGTATAAGATTGACGTTCATCCATCTGATAACCAGATGAGACATATATTTTGCCTATGATAGCTTGTATTTTACACAAATAATTAAAAACTGTACATATTTATTACCTGCGTAAACCAATCCCTATCCCTATTTTGAGTGTTATTGAAGGAGGGATAAGTGAGAGAAAGGGAGAGAAAGGGAGATGAAAGGTATAACAAGGTGGACTTTACCAGTCCTTACTTTTAAGGCCAGTGAAGCGGGCAGGTATCAAGCTAGTCAAATAATAAAATTTCATAAAGAGTATGTCTCATCTGGGTATCAGATAGGTGAAGATCGATTTTATACTCCTGTATCTTATACTCCTGCGATCTTCAGTACTAGGTTAGGTTAGGTTATACTGCTGGCTGTCCACGATGGACACACTTAGGCTATAAAGCCCATTGTGATACCATATGGGTTTTACCACCTTCCCGCTGATAATTTCATTTATCAGCTCCCTAATTTCAGAGGCTGAGTGCACCTCCTTCATGATGCATATTCCATGCACTACACCAGCCCATCACAACTATTAATTAAATTAATTTTGTTGCGACGGCGGGAATCGAACCCGCTACCCTATGCTTACCGCGGAAGGAATTGGTTACGCATTAACCTACTGAGCTAATAGGGCGACATCTCCAGTACTATAAACCAAATATTTTATATACCCAGTTTGCTAGGTATTAATAACTGATAGTTGCAACTCGCCAACTGGCGATAATAATTCGTACTAACAAAAATCAGAAGAAGACTCGAATTCAGTAGTTAGAATTTCAACTTTAAGGCAAATAAAAATATTCTAATTGAAATCAAATAAATCCCGCCAACTGGCGATAAAAATTGGTTCTATTAACAGGAAGTGGACCCTTTTTTCAGTAGTTCCAATTTAGACCACCTGATTACTCACCCTTTATCAATAGCAATATTATTCGGGCTAGAATGAATTTCATTTCATATTTACTATTTATCCAGTGCCAATATAAAATCAATTTGGATATGAAAAGGTATCAAAAAAAGCCAACGTGCATTAACTCAATTCTTATTAAGTCAATGTCCTATACTCAATCTGAAAATTATCACTGTTGGTCCAAATCTATCGATTTCACTTAAACTTTTCAAAAAATTTATCTGCAGTCGTTGAAGAGGATACTCCACAGAAGATTCAGATTATTTGCTAACTTTACGTAATTCAAACTTGGTAAAATAATTTCCATTTTTCGCTAAACTAAAAATTATCAAATGATAGTTGTGCTGGTACAAGTGGATTTAATGGTGGCGCCACAAGTAGTGGCGGTGGAAGATTTATCGATAGTAATAGTAGTAATAATGGACCAGTATCACGTAAACAATTACGTTTTCCAGATGATTATGATGATTACGAAGATGATGATTCGATTAATAATTTTGCTACAGATGGTGTGCATAAAACATTATCGATGACAAATCGTTATGATCCTGATGAGGCATCAACAGATACGCTGCATCAGCAACGTTCATCGATATGCAATATATCGATACATTCACAGGCAATTAGAGTTGACATACCATCGATATATCGAAACATCGATATTCGTTATTTAAAAAAGGGAGGAAACAGCAATTATATAATTCACCATATTATAATTCACCATTCAATTTTGATGGTGAATTATGTTATAACTTAATATAAGACGAAAAGTAAGAATAACAAGGGAAAACAAACAATTGACTGAGTCAATTGTTGAAATACCATGTGTAGATAGTGTTGACTACTGTGTCTCATTACACATACATGCATGTCACACATACATAACTGAAATTCCCATATAATACATACTATACAATTTGCGTCTAATTTTCAACCTCGCGGGTAAACAGTGACGTTTACGAAAAGATGTTTCAAATAACAGTTGTTAATTTTATTATAAGGAACATTTTTAACAATTAAACTTTTGTTTTATCTCTAACTCTTTACAAGATGGGTCCTTTGGGCCCAAGACCCAATTGACCCATATTGCTCATTTACGAAATCGACCCCACTTTTTACGCCCTTAACACGCTGTAAAAATTTCACCTTGATATGTCTTTTCGTTTTTGAGTTATCGTGTTGACAGACAACCGTAAATGGACTAATTAGATGATTTTATGAACACCTATTCGCTCCGTGCGTGAGTTTCGTTTCCATGGTAACGATACACTACTTTAATTATAGAATTGTATAGATGCATATATAATTGTATGGATTGCATTTAAGACTTACATTGAAAATTTAATATTATTGTCTCACAAATTTAAATAAATACTTAATTATGATAATTTACATTTGAAAAATAATATTTGTGCAATTTGATTTCTTATTTTCACAATTTTTAATGCAGTTTAATTAATTCGTGTTTTACAATAATTTTAATTTGACATTTCTATAACATTAACATGTAAAGAACAAATTAACATGCAAATTAGTAATAACAACCCCCTTTAACGCCAAAATTTTTCACTGGAAGCGCTGGCATCGATTTTATTGTCCCTACCATGACTACGCACACAACGAATACCAAAATTTTGTACGTAGCATTAATATTTTTAACGATGTTCCAGCATGGTATTTGCAGTTTCTATGTTAAAGCAATGGTACAATTTTTTTTTCGACAGAATTTAACGAAAAATTAAATTTAAAAATTTAATAATGCTTACTATTAATTCCCAAAGTTTCAGAAATTTTGACCGTTTAAAATGGGAAATAATTATGCCAACGTCCCAATTTCGATCAATTTACGTCAAAATTAATATCTCGAAAGTGAAAATTAATTTCTAAATTTTTTTTTTAGAATTGTATTGTATAAACATTTTTTTCTACTTTTTCTTCAATATATAATAATATCATAAAAAATAGTTGGAGAGACCGGACATTTTACATGCTTTAAATGGGACATGAACCTCAAAATCGCGAACTTTGTCTTTAAATATCTCGCGATCTAAACGGTCAAAAATTATGAAATTTTAGGAATTCATAAATAAAGCTATTATAAACCCGAGAAAAAAAATTCGGCCAAATCTGTCGAAAAGTGATTTCATGCTGGTACTACCTTAAGCGTTACAAACTTGGGAAAAAACTTAATATACCTTGATATATATTACATATATACTGGACTAACTTTCAAAATATCGTAAATTGAAAATTTTGTTTAATTATTTTGCTTTCGATATTTCGAAAACCAAAGCAGATATCGAAAAAGTTTATTCTTATTTTTCGTCCACATTCATGAAGTTATAACAAAATTCAACATCAAAGTTGAAAATATAAGGTACAAATAATTTTAAACCTTAGTCTGTAGTTGCTTTGGCGCTGGTACTGCCTTAAAATAAATTAAATAATCGCGGATTTGTGGTTCTTGAAGCATAAATACTAGTATTTTAAAATTTATTGTACTAAAATGTAAAAATTTCAATACACCGATGTTTTTCTTGATATATCAATCGGTGAATTAAACTTTAAAAATACCAGAACAATAAAAATACTTCACTTTGAAAAAAGTACAATATTCACGTAGGCTATGGGTGGTAGCGCTGGTATTGATATTCCTAGTACAGCATCTGAATCAGGTACAAAAGGATCGAAGGCTTTTACAAATAATACAACATCGATATCATCATCGACTATATCATCATCGGATCAAAATAATCGACAACAATGTTCATTAGCTGCAGCTGGTACAAGTGAAAGAAACGATTACAATTTTTTGGGTAATGAAATTATATATGCTTTTAAAACGCATTTCCAACAAATTTGACCAGATAACTAGAGACCAAAAATGCATGTCCCTTTATAGCTAGATGTTAAAAAACAGCTATCGGTTCGGTACAAAAACTACTACACTTGGGACATATAACTGAGCATCATAATACCTCAATACTCAATCAATTGCAATATTTTTTGTACCGCTAGCTTTGTTTTTTCATGAAATGTGAAACTATAAAAAAACATAAAAGTTGCTCTAATTTGACTCCTAGACATTTTCGGTCTATAAATTTTTGTTCATGTTTGTTGCAAATAAAATTTAGTATAATACCTCTCGAAGCGAAAATCGAATTACCTCTGTAGATATATGTTTCGTACAAATAATACAGAAAAACTTGATAGCAAAAATTTGATATGTAGTCCGATCCGAATAACGAGAACCTCGAGCCTCGATTGTAAATTTGATCTTTATAGAAAAAATTTCCAATGTCTCCTTTAAAACCCCTTAATTCTTTTTACTTTAATAATTAACCTTAAAATAACTTCAAAGAACAATTGTATCCAACAGTATAGGATCACTTGACTCCGATGAGACGGCAACGCGAATTTTGGAATTTTTTTCAATTCATAAAATACTTGTAGACATTCACACAGAACCTCGTGTCATTTGCCCCAAGCAAATGATAGACGATTAATCGAAATCAGACTAACTTTATTAATTGATAATTTTCGAAAAATCATTCAGGAAAATTATCATGCCATAATTTTCAGCGGATCGAAATAGCCGTGCTACCACCAATAGATCGACTTTCACGAAAAGTTGATTTTCATGAATGGCTGTTCTATTTTTAGAGAAGGTGTATAAGTTTTAATATTTTTTTAACTGAACAGATTCGAAAAAAGTCTTATCAATTATGAATCTGATATTGAATTTTATTTTAAACGATCTTGAAAATCTATATCAAATTTAAGGTAATCGAAAGAATCCCTGACCGCTGTATATGGAGAATGACTTTCGGTCAAATGTCGCCAGAATTTGGGAAGATATTCTTCTTGTCATTCTGAGCAAATGAATCAATGAACACAAATCTCGCTAACGTACCGTTTTCGAGATATTCCATATCAAAGGTTCTGAAAATGTAATTTTTCAGAATTATTCTTCTGCAAAATAAAAATTGCGTACGTCCGTGCGAGTGAGTGTGTGTGGTTATGTATTTTAAGAACAAACTAATCTTTTTCTAATTCTTTTAGAATAATTTATACATTCAAAACTTCAGGACCGTTTTCATGATGTCGAGCATTATAACTTCTTTCAACAATCTGGTTGATGAATATCGCATGTGAGCATCGTATCGGACAAAACTCAAAAATTTTTAAGAGCTACCATATTCAAGTCCATTTTAGTTATTCTGTAACTTTGGCAGAAAGTAACTCATTCATGTCAACGTTTCAGGCATAAATTATGCGATCGCATATGATATAGAAACTCTTGAAATTCAATGAAAATCGGGAAATTTGACATGGAATATGTCAATTTGTGCTCCATGTATAGTGATCAGGGATCCTTTAACCTATCAATTTTTAATTGAATTGCTTTTCATGATAAAACGATTTTTTTTTGATTTTCTTATATCAAGTTCTGCGTATAACATTTTTACTAGCCTAGTTGAACGAGTTTTTGGTATTTTTTAGTTAAAAGTATATCACAAATAGAAAATTTCTCAACAATAGCAAATCATAACAATAACAAGAGAACAGAGCCATTAAATCATAGTGCCTCACAACCAGATAACTTATCAACATATTTCATAAATGATAACAATAATAATAATAATACTACGGTATCCTCATTACATTCAACAATGGAAGCCATATTAAATGTACATCGTACACAACAATACTATACAACTAATTCAGATTTGGAACCGTTTAATAACAATCAAAAATCAATATTAACAATACATCCACAATATCGTTTATTAGGTACGTAAAGTAAGCTATTCAATTACGAAAAGCGGAATAGCCCTAAAAACCATAATTTCGAATTGGAAAATGGTACTTTCCAAGCTATTTAAAAAAATAAAAACACCAAGAAATAGGTAAACTTGCAGGGATAAAGTAAACTAGTCAAAACCATAAGCATAGTCTATTTAATTAGTTCAAGTAGAAATAATGGTCATAAAAATACGTGTGATAGCTTTTTGTATTGGAAATGATGTTTAAAAAAAAAGTGCTAGGAGTATTTTTCAGCACAAAAAAATTGAAAAAGTTATAAACAATTAAAGATGGAAGAAAGGTTATCGATTATCACCAATATTTTATAAAATATTAATATTTAAGAAATTTAAAAAAAAGATTCTTCAAGAGGAGAATATTTCATATAAAAAACTTTTCCCGAAGTCTATCTTGATTATAATTTTAATTTAACGCTGAAAATATATCTTCTTACATCATTTTTAGATTTTTGTTACCTATGTCATCAAAAAACCAAAAAAATTTTTAATAATGGGGGTAAAATTTGTTGGCTTCGTGGAGGCTTTCTTATACATATACCATAGAAGTTAACATAAAACTGTCTATAGGCAGAGTGGTCGTCTAAACAGTTGATCGTTATAGAGAGAGGTCTAAAGAAGAGTTCTCGGTTCTATTCGTTACCGGTTCTCCGGTGCTATTGGTCGTATAATGACAAATAAATAAGAGGAATATTTGGTTTTTCTTGTAAAATAATACGGTACAAAATTGTTTTAGACTCTCTGAATGATGAGCAAGTTGAAAATTCGGATTCAGCAAGTACCAATACGTCGAATTACACTCCTTGTTCGGTAGGATTTGTAAATGCATACGAAATACACTCGATACAAATCGACGAATACGCGCGTACACTAAATATAAATATAAGTTGATTTCGAATACAATCGATTTTTGAGCTAAATTATAGATATGAAATGTAAAAATTTTAAATTATTAGGATTTTTCAGAAAAATATCGACTTTTAAATTAACTGGAAATACTTTCAACTCAAAATTTTGATACCATTATTGACTTTCTATGCTCTTAAATATGAAAATACGAGTTTATAAAGATTTTTCGAAAAAGTATCGTTAAAAGTAAAGTTTTGAGGCTGGAAAACACGAAATATGGCAAAAGATAGCTCGAAAAAGTCTTGAAATTCCTATGTGCTTTTTTTTTTTATCGGTCAGTGGTTATAATTTTGACTAGCTAAGTTTATTGCTGTAACCTCGGAATGAGATCATTTTCTCTATGTTTCGGCTTTCTTTTGATTTTTAAAACAGTTCGAAATTAATACATTCAGCTTGAAATAATAATTTATGTCGCTATTACATTTCGGAATTGACTAGAGCATAAGCGCCCATAACATAACAAGACACCCTAGATTTAAAGCTAGCTTTAAGCTAGATTTAAAAATTTATAAAAAATAACAAATTTTTACTAGTCTGTCGTGCGTAATAAGTTTTCAGCCATTTTCACTAAATAATTTTGAATTATTCGATGGGGTGCTTTTTTATGTTATGAGCTTTTATACCACTGGCTTACTTTACTGAATGATCTTCGTTATTAGTAAGTGATACAAATTCACCAGCAATCATTGAATCAACAATATATGGTAACAATGGACATCCAGAACAATTAATAACACAACAATTAAATAATGAGTATCCAATCTTGTCAAGACATTCATCAACAGAAACCATACAAAGTAAATTATCTGCAATGCAATTAAATGAATACACAGTGATGGGAACATTATCCTCAAATGTCTCCCAACAACAGACGAATAAAGAAGAAAAATTAAATGGCAAGGAATCAAATTGTATGTTTACAATGAAATCTTAATATGTTTCTTAATAATTTTTTTGTTAAATGGGAACTAAATAAATTTTTTGACAGTAATTTCATGTATATTGTTTCGTTTAATGGACCCGGCACGATTAGATAGGAAAATGGCTTTCTGTGAAACTTTTTCAAACTACCCCCAAAATGTTCTTCGGATTATGCTGATCAAAAGCTCTCACCGCCACAAAATTTTTTAACGGCCAGTTTTCGAGCTACAGGCGATCAAAGCTACACATATATTATAGTTATAATATACAAGAGGGTTATTTTAATCTATAATGGCTAATAGGTTGTTTTCTAGTTAACCAATAAAAAAATTACTCAACAAAAGTTGCAGAGTTTGATGGGACATCATGTTCTGACATCAGATTGGACCTAGTTCTTCACATTTCTTTAATAGTCAATTTAAATCTAAAACGGTAAGAGATAGAATAACATTTTCACTTAGAAAGTTGGTCCTCATACAAAAACTGGCATTTTTCATCTAAACCATTTTTTCGAAAATCGTTAGCTTTTCGAGAAAATGCGCTTTAAAAATATGTCATAATTGCTTTTAATCGAAAGAAAACACGCTAACTATGGAAAAATCCTTTAGGCAAAAGTTGTCAAGTTATCTTTGACCTACAATAATCGATAAACTTCAAGCATATTTTTTTTCGATTAAATACAATAATGACATATTTTTTAATTGCATTTTCTCTAAAAGCTAATGTTTTTCCATAAAATGTCTTTAGCAAAAATTGTTAGTTTTTTATGAGGATTAACTTTCTAACTTAAATTGTTATTCTATCTCCTACAAAAAAAAAAAATCTATCTATCTCATACTAAATCTAAAACTATTAAAAAACCCAAAGAACTAGGCCCAATCTGATGTCAGAACATGACGTTCCCATTCAAAATCTGCAAATTTTGGTGAAGTTATTTTTTTATTGGTTAACTACAAAACGATCTATTAGCCATTAAAATGACCCACCCTGTATACTATAACTATAATACATGTGCAGTTGTGATCGCACGCCCGGTGTTCGAAAACTTCTCGTTAAAAAATTTTGTGAAAGAGATCCGAATAATATTTTGGGGGCGATTAGAAAGAGTTTCACAGAAAGCCATTTTCCTATCTAATCGCGCAGGATCCTTTGTTAATCTATCTGAATAAAAATAATGTATTAAAATATTCTATATCTGGGTTATTTTAAATAGAGCAATCTTGGAAAAAACAAAGCAGGTTTTTAAGGACACAGTTTAAGTGGTTCCATCTTCTTTTAATTTTGATTGAAAATATTAATATTTAGTAAAATTATAAATTCGAATCAATTAAATTTTAAGCTCGAAAACACACTTTTCGAGCCTAATGGTTTTCAAAGATTGGTGTCCAAGTTTCCAAGGTTGGTCTCTCTAAAATAACTCAGGTATAGTGAAATATATTTGAAAATTTTAGTAGCCTGGCCTAAAACAAGATGGAAATACTGTCAAAAAATAACCAGAATTGTGTTCTTTTTGCATCGTTGACTTATGTGTTAGTAAACAAAACCGTCAAGTCAACGAAGCAGAAAGAACACAAAAAGATAAATTAGGCAGGACATCTAGGACGTAAAGTTACAATTTAAAAAACTTAAAGATTTTAAATAAATTTTTTCCTGAGTTGGTAGATCTGACTGTAAACTCTGTTCTTAGGCTTGGCTACCCGTTAACGAGAATTTTGTTAAGTAGAATTTTGTTAAGTAGGTTATAGAAAAGTGACAAAAATACAAGTTGTTAGGTTATCGTGACACCACTGATACTTGGCCAATGATAATTTTTAGAAGTATTGTGTGTATCGCCATCCAGTATGGGTATGAGATCCATACTGCATTGACTCGTCCGCCATAAATATTGCTAATGTTATAATTCTCTCAATACAGTATACAATATGGTTCAAACTGATACTGACATAGTGATATCCACAAAATATTTCTTACCGTGATATGTTTGCTGGTGTTATCAGCGAAGATTATTATAATTATCGAAAATCCCGCTTTTATCCGGAAAAATCGAATATTCTAGGTTGCCTCAATCTGCCATACTTAACATTTTTGTCAAAAAATACATACCTACTAAGTTTTTACAAACCAAAGAAAATTTTTGCAAAAACCAGCTTTAGACATCAAAGTTTTTTCTTTCGTTTATTGACGTCACTCGCAAGGTTTAATACAAATCGATTGACGTCAGAATCATCAAAATCGGCCCACGCATTGGGCCTTTAGTGCGCCATATAGGAACACACATAGATTTTCGAACCAAATCTGCTTTTTATGCCACAAAGAATAAAAATCTTCTACAAAAATTTGAAGTTTCAATTAAAAAAACAAATTTTCATCCTGATTGATCATAAAGACCTTTTTTTTATTTCCCTACAAAATCGATCCGATACACATGTTTTTGCATTTTTTGTTTCTCCTTCCCGTTTTCGAAACATAAAGGTAGAATTGTTTCACTATAAACAGTCAAACTGTAGCTGTTTATTAAATTTCTTAAATTTTTTTAGCAAAATATGTTGGAAGGCCCTCAGAGCATGATTTAATTCGAGGCTTAATTATTAAAAAATTTGGATTAAGTGAATTTGGTTCTAGCAATACTGATTCGAATATATCAATTGAAGAAAAACTTGTGTCATCGATAGATTCGTTCGACGAAAATGAACAATACAATAACAGAACAATAACATCTCGTAAAAACAATTTTAATTTAACTACTTCTATAAAGGAATATGTTTCTAAAAACTATGTAGAAATTATTTTGTAGGCTTTTATAATCCACAAAATTCTCTAAATTCTTGAATAATTTTAGAAACGCAATCTTCTCACAACGCACGACCAAAGTTTTAAAACTTAAAGGTGTAACTTTTGTTAAAATATGTAATCATATCATGTAAAGTTTTTCTCTATTATTATTGATCATTCCAGAAAGCAACTGGCTCATACGAGATTGAATAAGTTTTCTAGGCTTGGAAACCGTTTCTGACATGAGAAGTTAAAAAAGTTCATATAGACATTGAATAAAAAAATGAACTGGTTTCTATGCGCGTGATACATTTGGCCAATTTTATTAAATCATAATAGGGAATATTCATGTATTTTTTTTATATTTTTAATTCATTGTTTACACCGTTATAACATAGTAAAAAATAAAAATACTGTAATTAAATGTAATAAAATATTTAAAACACAATATCATTTTGAGATGTTTAAACGCAGTATTTTGGCGCTCTCTGTTGATGACGCATAAGTACGTGATCTGTCAATTGATGACAGTTCAATGTATAATTTACACTTTAAAAAACTGAATTTACAACACAGAATTTACACTCGTTATTATTAAGTTTTCTAATAAAAAGCCGTAGAATAGTATAATTTAATGAAATACCATATAAAATGTAAGTAATTAATATCATACAGTATGTCAACAAACTTGACAAGCTCGTACTATGATGTCACGTCCGTATAAAAATTTGAATTTCTGTTTTAAAAATTTTTGAATACCCTCACTGAATTTGTACTTTTAATTAATTTTAAGTAATTAAAAATATATTAATTACTAAAATAATGGTTTAGTTGAAATGTCCACTCATTAAAGTTACGGAAGAAAAATATTTGAACCAAATTTAAATTTCATGAATATTCCCTATAGCAAGGCTAATGTTGGGGTGCCATGAAATCTAGTTGCATGTAAACAATCAATTTGTGTTGTAACAATCTTATAAGTTAACAGTTATCAGACTGGAATAAATATTCATGTTTGGTTTTTAAGTTAGTAGGAGTAACCTTCATTTTATCAAAGAACAAGCGAAATCAAGGATTCTTTATAATAACTTGGGGGAAATCCGCTAAGCGAGGAGACAACTAAGTTGCCCTTGGAGAGGAAATTAGGATTCAAGCAAAGAACATAGCACAATAGTAACCTTCAGTGAACGCTCTTTGCTTCTGATAGTAAAATGTCTTTATTACCAGGAGCAAAGAACATCTACTGAATGTTGCCATTATGCTCGATTCTTATCTACTTAGAGACAGTCTCTACTCTCAGATGCAAAGAACTTCCACTGAACGTTGCCATTGTGCTATATTCTTATCTGCTTAGAGTCAGTCTCTACTGTCAAAAGCAAAGAACATCCACTGAATGTTGCCATAGTGCTCTATTCTTATCTACTTAGAGACGGTCTCTACTGTCAGGAGCAAAGAACTTCCACTGAACTTTGCCATTGTGCTCTATTCTTATCTACTTAGAAACAGTCTTTACTATCAGGAGCCAAGAGCGTCCACTGAACGTCGCCATTGTGCTCTATTCTTAGTTACTTGGAGACAGTCTCTTCTGTCAGGAGCAAAGAGCGTCCACTGAATGTTGTCATTATGCTTTACACTTGGCTGGAAACCTAATTTCCCCTCCATAAAGGACAATTTCGTTGGCTTCTCGGTAAGGATGCATACAAAGGTGACTAAAAGTCACTACCCAAAACTGTGAAATCAGGTGTTTGTTATCAACTATTAACTTAAAAAGAATTTTTCAATCACAAATAAGATTATATTAATTTTACGCCGAATTTTTTTCACAAATAACGTAATATAAATTTTTATGTGGCTTTCTAACCTTGATATCTTGAATGATGTTTATTTTCAAATCTTGTGCTTGTAGTATCTTCGATCAAAATGTCCACAAAATTTATTCAAGAATCAAAATTCCGCATTTTTGCATTATATTAAATTCTCTGTAATACAATAGCATTAAAAGACCATCTTAAGTATCATTTTGTAAAATTTAACCAAGTTTTATTGTTTCAAGTTAGTAATATATTGGGTTCATTTTCCAAGAAAATCGATAGACTAATAGAGCTTGAAGAACTTTACTCAAAAGAAGATGTTGTAACCTGCGCCAGAATCAACTCAAGAGATAATAAACGCCGCGTATCTTTTGCTGACCAAGAATTTAATAGTGTAGAATATTGTACTAAATATCATGAAGATTCCACAAATGATGAGTTTGACATCGAAACAGCAACCAGTAATGATCAATCAACAACTGAATTCGATGATAGATCAGAAACAGAGAGTAATACTCAATGGCTTATAGGAGAGAAGAATGCAAGTCATGGTTTGAGTAGTACTGAATTGCGGTCACAATCTATACGAAATTTATCAACATGTAAACCCTATGTTTGTTTTTTTAATGCAGGATTGATTTTACAGTTGTTAGCTACAAAATTATCTGTCGTAAAAACAATTATGAACTGTATTGTTACGAATGTGTGATAAGAAAGATCTGACTATCCTTAGGCTTTTGCTTTGTACCATACATATATGGTGAAACATTTAGACCAGGTGGTCTAAGATATGGTATAAGGTCGATCTTCACCCATCTGATAACCAGACGAAACATATTTTGGATCAAAGTTTATTGATTTTTAAACACTCCATCATAGTTTTTCTGTCGAAAAGTGTTCATGGCTAATTTTAATCTTAATTCATTTTAACCAACTTTGTCCATGAACGGTTTTTCAGGCAAGCTTATAGGTATCATTATTTTCGTAATTAAATTATCTTTCTTCTAATACCGATTTCGATTGGTTAACAGATCTGTGTAGTTACCTATATTGACTTACCTGTTCATATGGTATGAACAGATCTACACCGATCTTTTAACCAATCGAAATTGGTATCAGAAGAAAGATAATTTAATTACGGAAAAAATAATGGTATAGGCTTGTTTGAAAAAAAACCGTTCATGGAACAAATTGGTTAAAATTAATTTAATTCAGATGTTTCGACACCAAAACGCAAGTGTTACTAGATTTTTGGTATTACTAAATGTAACATTCAATATGTTTTAGTATGTGGAGTGTTAGGTCCACCGGTATTAAACTTGAAAGAGTTTTCAGTATTGTATACAAAACAAGATATTTCAACGTCAATGGAAGATCAAAATTTCAGCACAAATGATGAAGTGAATCAGTCTGCAATCACGTCGAAATCACGCATTCCACTGTTAGATACCAAGTCTAAAGAAACACACGATGTAACAACATCTTGTAGGTTTTACCATAGGCGAAACAACATAGTCAATACGTAATCAAATGTATTCAATGTACACAGTACAAATAACTTGTCGTCATTTAACATGTAAAGTGTCACCCTATTAGCTCAGTTGGTTAAGGCGTAACAAATTCTGTCCGCGGTATGCTTAGGGTTTCGGATTCGATTCCTGCCGTAGCAACAAATTTATTTTATGCTAAAAGGAGGTGCACTCAGCCTCTGAAATTGAGGAGCTGATAAATGAAATTGTCAGCGGAAAGGTGGTAAAACACATATATGGTATCACAATGAGCTCTATAGCCTAAGTGTGTCCTTCGTGGACATCCAATCTAACCTAACCTAACATGTAAAGTATAGATATCCATACTTTTTGGAAGACATTTTTACTTCGCGTTTTTGCTACAAAAAGTAATCAGTAACTTTATACATCAGAGCTTGCGTCAAATCCGGTAGTTCTGATTTTTGCAGACTTGTTTGTGATGTTGGTCTAATAAATAATCTCGAGCTCTGAACGCAACTGTGTCAAAATTCGAAAAAGCCGTGAAAATTTCGATTTTTTTCTGATTTTGGGGATTATAACACTAAAGAACTAGTTTTTGTTGGTACCTTTTCTTTTTGGACTAGTTTTTGATGGATGTTTTTAAATTAGACAAACTTTAGATTAAAAGTTTGCTATAATATTGGACTAGAGTTGTTTCTGTAGACCCAATAGTTTCCGAGATAAAGCCTTTCAAAGTTTATCATTTTTTCGAATTTCACAATTTTTTGCAATATTCTGTCGTGTGACTGTTTATATGAGGGTGTATAGGTGTATAAACAAGTCAGTTTGGTCAGAAAGTGTGGTCTTTAAATTTACACAAATAAGCGCGCTTACAAGTTCGTAATAGCAAATAATGCTGAAAAATCATGAAAAAAAAAAAAAAAATATTGGATCTCATATTTTGAACTATTCTCACCTCTTTTTGTACTTGAGATTTTGTCCTTAACCTCATCGTTTTTCCAAAAAATTTGTTATTTTGAAAAAAATTTGATGCTGACAAAATTAACGATTATTGTGTGGTTTTGATCAATTATTTAATTCAAAATCAATAATCTTAAAAAAAAAAGTTCAGGCAGTCGTAGGGACTGCCGATAGAAGTGAAAACGGAACTATTAAATTAAGACTAATTGAAATTATATGCAAAAATTATATGCAATTTTTTATGTTTTATTTATTAGTTACATATGATGGGTTAAACAAACCATGAACAATTATAAATACAAACTGTAATAATATTATGTTATATATTATGTTATATATACCTATCCAAAAAGCGTCCAACGCGCACATAATAAAGTCAGAAATAGTCGATGTATTAGTGTATACGTGTACACAGGCTACTGCGCGTGTACATGTCCCCATAGCTATAGATATACTATTATCATTTGGGTGTCGGTGACGCCAACCGATGATTTTACCCTCTACCAAAACGCTCAACGCGCCTAAAGAAGTTTTCACTTCAAAAATTTTATTCTCGGGGTTTTCGAGATGTTGACGTTTTAAACTTTTTTGGGCTAAAATTTTGTTAACAACAAGTTTGACGATTTTCGGGAGTGGTTTTGATCAAATATTTGATTAGAAAACCAACTGATCTAATAGTTTTTTTTTTTCTATTTTCATGATTTTTCAGCAATATTTGCTGTTTCGAATTGATAAGTGCGCTCACGCACGTAAATTTATAAACAACACTTTCTGTTCAAACTGACTTTTTTTCTAAATCCTCATACAAACCGTTTGCACTCGGTCCCATAAAAATCGGAGGTGTACCTTTAAATTCCGAGCTTTTGATTATTTTTCGGTTTTAATAACTCTATTATATCTGGTGCAATCTTAATTCCCTGATTTAACTTGTAACAGATTCAACAAGCCTTACAACAACGCCAAGATCTCCAAGCGTAACTGACTCAATAGAAAATCAAATATCAACTGATCAGCCATCCATATCATTAAATCGTACACAACGATGGACTTGTGTTCATGGTTTACCACCCGTCTTAGAATGTTTAGATACAACTGAATTTATATTAATTGACTTAGATAATGGTGCATTAAAACGTAATCATGGCATACATTCATATAACAATGAAAAAGTTTTTACGTTTAAGAATCGCATGGGTGAACTACTATTTTATGGCATTGAACATCCACAATTTTGTTCCACAAATACATGTGAACCTCATCGACCATTTGAAATGAATATATATGATATTGATGGTAGAGAAGTAATTAAATTATCTAGGTTAGTTCAATTACATCGTATAAAAGTTTTTAGTGGACAAGTTTTTAAGAAACGGTTCGTTTTCTTAAGCATAGGAGTATGGGTACCGCCAAGAGGAGGGCTGGTGGAAACAGCTGCCCCCCCTTTAGAGATTCCCAATGAGATTCGAGAGCTCCCTCTAGAGATTGCCAAAAATGATTGAAAGTCTACTCATTTGATTTAAAAATGTAATATTCTTCTGAATTCAAAATTTCATTTCAAACTTTCATTTTTATTGATAAAATCGCATAAACACTACCATTACTGCGTTTTTTCCTCTCCTTATATTTTGACTTGAATGGCATGCTATTTTTATTGAATGATTATATGAAAGAAAAAGCTTTACCCTTCATATATACCTAAATGATACTGTAAAAATAAGTTCGCAACCTAAAAACTGGCGTGAAAGTATTATAAAATGTAATAGTAATAATATTGAAGTTATAGAGTGTTATTTTGCAGTGTAAAAACAGTATGTTCGCCTGACACGTAAATAAATGTAATCTTCCCCAAAAATTGATTAGGATTGCTTCATCCAAATTCCAAAGAATCATCAATAATCAATTAAGCAAAATGTACCATTTCTAAATATGTCAAATATGTCTCTGTTTGCCCTTGTTAACAATTTTAGCAAAACTTTCAGGTTTGCCTCTCTCTAGCCCCAGCACAGGAGGGCATGCAAACTAGTTTACTGCAAAGCAAGCGATTACTAGGCGGTCCTCCGAGTGCGCAGCGTTTTTCTTGGCTTACTACATACAGCCTAAATAAGTGAAATACGCAATTTTGAACTGGGATCCACTGTAAGTCCAGATAATTTGCTGCGATTAGTTCGCCTACTGCATACTTCATAACTTCATACGCAGCAGATGTAGTGAATAATTGAATGGCTTGTAATAAATAGTTTAACTGTGAGAGAACAAATAGCATAATACAATCTCAGAGTTGACTGAGATTAAACAATGGAGAAAATTTTTTAGTTTCAAACACCTTTTAAACTTTTACATTTTTCGACCCTTACAGTACATTCCGAGAACAATATAATTTATAACTAATTTATCCATAAAAACTGATAGTGGATATATTTTAACAAAATGCATAAAAGTACTTGTTTGTCAGTGCTGGATTAAGGCAGCGCGGAGCCTTTAGCAAGTTCGATCAACGAGTGTGTGTTTTTTTAGTCTTCGAATGTCTACCTGGGGCCCTTTAGGGGTAACCTTTGCATACAAATTTCATAAAAATTTGTCTACTTCCTTCCACTTTTACTTTTTTTTAGTCTTCGTTAATCTAGCTGCAGCCTCCACCAGGAAGGCTCTTCTGCAGTACCTGTAGTATTTACTACTTTTTCTACATGGCTAATCTGCCACGGTTGTTTGATTATAAATCGATTTATTCGATAAAATACATCTTCTTGACATAATGAATTTTCTTAGGATAATATAATTTTCCAAAAACAGTTATTCGATTAACAATATCACTTGGTCTTATCCTTAGAGCTCAATGTCTTGTAGATAGTGAGATAGGGATTTGGTGGACAAATTTATCGTCTGGTTTAGGATGATAAGATACAAATTGCATATTTATGACCCGATTTATAGAAACCATCTTGTAAATTGCCACGATATTACTGATCGCATGTAATTACGGCTTTAATATCTTCGGCACTTTATTTTATTTTATTTTTCTACCTTAGGTTTACCTCATGTATTGCCGGCTGTCTAATACCATGTTTTTATCACACTCTGACCACATACTGCCCAGGACAAATACAATTAGGCAAGATTAAACAAGATATTACATTATGTATACCTTCATACACTGTGTACGATAATATGAATCGTGATATTTGTGTTGTACGTGGCCCGTTTGGTGCTTATTTTTCTGGTAATAATTTAACATTTTGTGTATACGATAATACTCATGAAGGTTATGTTAATTGCGGTTTAATTACTGATCGTTGGACACATGAACAACAGTTTATGTTTAAAAATAATGTTTATGGTTAGTAAAATTCTGGATACAAATATTGTCAAATTGACTACGACTGGAAATATGACGTTATGTATAGAGCTCAAGTCTATACATAACTCTCAATAGATCTTAGTCTAAGAGACGGTATAAGGTCGACTTTCAACCATCTAATAACCTGATGAGGCACTTATGAAATGTTATTGATTGATAAACACGCCTATGATAGCTTAACATTTAAAAATATTGATGCTACCAATAAAATTTTAGTATTGGTGTTCATAAAAACCATTTCTGGTTGTCCGTCTGAATGTCTGCCTGTCCTTCCGCCCGTGATCACGATAACTCTAAAACGAAAAGAGATATCAAGCTGAAATTTTAATAGCGTGCACAGGACGTAAAAAGTGAGGCCGAGTTTGTAATTGAGCAACATATAATTGGGTCAAGGGTCCGTAGGACCCATCTTGTAAACCGTTAGAGATAGAACAAAACTTTCAATGGAAAAATTGTTTCTAATAAAAAATAAACAACTCTTTGAAACATTTTTTTGTAAACATTTTTTTTTCAGTTTCATCACGCAAGCTGTATAGTATGGATTATATGGAAATATCAGTTATGTATGTGTGACACGCATGTATGTGTATTCGGACAGTGTAATCAACACTGTTTATACATGGTATTTTAACAATTAACTCAGTCAATTGTTTGTTTCACTTGTTAATAAAATTAATTTTAAACAATTTTTTTGCAGGCAAGTCTATACCCATTACTTTCGTAATTAAATTATCTTTCTTCTTATACCAATTCATATATATATAACATATAGATAGAGGATTTAATGGGTCCTGAATTTGAGATATATAGATATATACTAGCGCCACAAAATGAGTGGTTAGAACTAAAAAAACATAGAAATCTCTATATGACGATTATAATCACGCATGCATTGATTTGTTTTAATTAGTTCCCAGCAAGCTCCTGAGGCGCTGTTTTACGCCATATAGATCTTCAATCCAGTTATATAGAGATCAGTGTACCAATCGATTGGTTAACAGGTCGGTAGATCTGTTCATACTCTATGAACGGTCTATGAACTCTATGAACAGGTAAGCCAATAAAGGTAACTACACCGATCTGTTAACCAATCGAAATTGGTATCAGAAGAAAATTATGGTATAGGTTTGCTTGCAAAGAATAGTTATGAAAAAAATTAATTTAATTAACCATGAACACTTTTCGATAGAAAAAGTATGATAGGAGTGTTTAAAAATCAATAAAATTTCATAAAAAAAAGAGTGTGTGTACTTATGTACACGCGTTAGAAGTTATACTTCTTTGGCGTATGAAAAAAATTTAAAATAACTCAAATGCAGTAGTAATCGACAATAAATATTAAAATCAATCAAAAAGATTTTGTTTAAATAAAAAATATTTAATTAACGTAAAAATATTGAAATTTTCATCAACTTGATTCACTGTAATATTAACAGATTCTGATCGAGGCTCAGGAGTTGCAGCTTGGTTTGAATCCATGTTACATGTTTGTTGCCGTTGTTCATAAGGTCGCTTGGGTTCTGCTGTAGATATATTTCCTTCCGATTTAGATTTTTTGCGCTTTCGGTAACGCCGACAAATTTCTGCATTAGTCATCGGCATCGCAACTAAAATGAAAAAAATCACAAATAAGTAACATTTAAATTATAGAACATGCTGTAAAATGTCTTCAAAAGAATTTGATTTTTTGATAGTATTCATGATTTTCGTGAATGAACTAATTTTGGACTTGCCAAGTATTAATATAGTTTACAATTAATCATTGTAAAATACATTAATTATTAATCTAAAATAATATTAATCTAATTATTAATCTTTGTAATCAATATTTTCACAGTTAATAATTATCACTTGAATTAAAATACTTGCCAGTATATTGAAGTACAATGCTAGATGTTTTCTATTAAATGCCGGAAAATTATTCAAGTAATCTGTAATATAAATTAAAAAGAGATGATTAAAATTATTCGATTCGATTCACAAAATGATAAAATATTATTATCTAAAGTAATAAATAATAAATAATTAAATTTTATTATTATTTGATTATTTGTTAGAAAAATAATAAGTTCTTTAGAAATATATCTATATATTATACTTACAAAATTAACCTCTAATATTTGAAAACACTTAAAGTTTTTACAGTTTTTTCACAACACAATGTCAAAAGTTTACAAATAATATTTATATATGTAATAAATTGAAGAAAAAGGAATAATTATATAAAATTAATATTCAAAATTAATTATTCATATGAATACTATATTTCACAACCATTGACTTGAACTGGCTCAGGGATATAAGTACTGTGTACTGTATAGTATGAAGACTCAGTACTGTAACTATATTCAGTGTTGATATATTTTTTTATTATTTCAATTCTGTGGCTAACTTCACCATGTCGTTCGTGCGCGCGCAGCTCACAAATTCACTCTCATCAAAACGCGCCAAAAGAAGTATAACTTCAAAAATGTATCTCATTTGGTTATCAGATGGATGAAGGTCGGTCTTATACCGTCTGTTAAGACTACTCCATCACCCAGTATTTCGAAAATGAAGAGTCTTAGACAATATGTTTATTTGAAGTTTTTTATTTCATTTGATGCAAGGAACGATTTCCCGAAGTTTATCAATGCATTGAATCATCATTTGCAAGTTACATTAGAAGTAATTGGGCATTTTTTATTATCAGCAAATACAATATACGTCGATATAAACCAAACATCCTGTAAAAATAAATATACGAAATTCGTAGGCCCTTAAGCTTAATCTTTCTTTTCCAAATGTAAGCCAAGATTTATCACATATGGTACTTAGATTTTTTATCATATGTAAGAACAAATAATTTAAGTTACAATATCTTTGTAAAAATCATTTTTTTACAACATTGTAAACAATATTTCTGTTAAATATTATATATCTATGCGAGCTAACATACATAGTTCTTTTTTCTATCGCAATACGGAGTCTTTCTTAGCATCAACGTCTCATATGGTAAAGTTTTAGACTCTACGAGAGGTACGAATAAAGTCATAAAACCAGTCGTAGTTAATTTTTTTCTTGAGTAAATAAAAAATTGTATGTATTAATTGTACTAGGTGTAAAATTTCCATTAAATTTTGAACCAAAACGTAAAATACTATTGCTAAGTGCGGCGGTGCTTTTGAAATACATTTATTTTTCTGGTTCCTTCTTTCGTCGTCAAGTCAACGCTGAAGAAGATTATGTTGAGCCATTGACAACGGTATCTACACCAGTTTCGCCAATTCCCACTACATTATCATCGCATCCAGTAGTTGTAAAACAACCAGAGTTAAGTACCAAAACAACAGCATCTATTGTAAGCTATGAACCAACGAACTCTGTGAGAGAGATTCGTGAACAGTTTAAACCATCTTCGAGAGTGTCTAATACAAATTTTCCTAGAAGGCGTTCGGTCACAAAAATTGGTAAACAGTATAACATCTTAATTGATGAGTCTTCATCATCATCTACAACAAAAACTGAACCAATGCCTGAACCAAAAAATTTTCATCATTCATCTATTGAAAAATCAATTCCAAAAGGGTTCAGCACAGAAATTGAACTCTGACCAAAATCGAAAAGCCTTCTTAATAAAGTTCAGGTCATTACTGTTTAAAAAAAATCAGCGTCTTAAGTTAAACGAAATCTCTTCATTATTTTGCCGCAAAAATTGTGGAACATAAATTCAATAAGAATACTTTATTTAAGAAATGTTTTTATGTAGTATTTGTACTTGGATTAACCTAATTTTTTTTGTTTTAAATAAAGTAAAGTGAAAAATTTATTTTTAATATTTTTTTATTTAAAAAATCAACGTTTTGTACAGTATTCACTTTCATTCTTCCTTTTATCCTCTTTTATCAAATTTTCCTGAAAAATTAAAAGAAAACAAATATACTCAAAAAAAAGTTAAACTAAAATTTTTAACAATAAAATAACAAATAAAATGTATACAAAGATTAAAGTTTTCCAAATTAGAATTCAAAAATCGTTTGCAATGGAGAATATGTGTGTAATTTTGTTAAATGTAATATGGATTTCAAAATTTTGCATATATGAAACAATGCTATTTAACGATAGGTACAATATGGATTGCAGATTTTATCTATTTTCAGGAAAATTTGGTGTGACAGCACTTATCTTGGTAGAAAGGTCTGTCACACCGATTTTTAATGTATAAAGCCAATAAAATTTACCCTTATCGCGGAATTACTTTTTTTTAAAATTTGTTCGTTTGAGGTCTACTTTCAAAATATCTCGGTGTGACAGCTCAAAACTTGACCAAAATATCTGTCACACCAGTAAAATAAAAAAAATCCAGGCAATAAATATATCTACCAGGATAAAATCTGACACAAGTAGTCCATATTGTACCTATCATTAAATAGTATTGATCCATATGCGAAATTACGAAATCCGTGTAAGTGCAGTTTTACTGTCACGGTCTTCAGGGTAAAAATGCGAATGCAATACTTTCTTTGTATGAAGAATTAAAAATAGCTCCCAATTAAATGGAAACGAAACATTTTAACCAATAAGTAAAAAAATTATTTTAAGAACGGGATAACATCATTCGATAATGTAATTTTTGCTTATGTCTAAAAATATTCCCAGTGGATAAAATATTTAATAAGAGAATAAGTCTTATAAACTAAATTCTGAGAAACTCTGAAATTCTTAACGTTTTTGGACTGCCTAATTTAGAGTTATCCAGACTTATTAAGCCTGAATTTGACAGTACAAAAACGTTGAGAAGAGTTCTTAAGACTTTTTTTTAGAGTTCCTAAGACTTTCAGAGTTTCTAAGACTTATTCTTTCTTCAAATATTTTTTCCACTAGCGTAGATCTGTGTATATTTAAAACTTTCATTCAATTGTTTAAAACTAAACTATACATTGTATTCAGTCTTTTTATTTTATATTTTTGTTTTTTTATTATATCCTAATATTACCAAATATTCCTTTTTTAACGATTTCAAAATTTGGGTACAGGTGTTCATAAAATCACCTAATTAGTCTATTTCCGGTTGTCTGTCTGCACGTGCGTCAACGTTAAAAATAAAAAACGAAAAGAGATATCAAGTTGAAATTTTTAAAGCTAGCTCAGGATATAAAAAGTGAGTTTCAGTTCGTAAATGAGCAACATTGGTCAAGGTCTTGGGTCCGAAGGACGCATCTAGTAAACTATTATAGATAGAACAAAAATTTAAGAGAAAAAAATGATTCTTATAAAATAAAAAAAACTTTTGTTTGAAACATTTTTCGTAAATATATCTGTTTACCCGAGAGGGCGCAAATTAATAATACAAAACTTTGATGTCCATTTTCTTCAAAACCATAAAACATGGGCAGTTGAAAATTTGCAGGTAGCTTCAACTAACTTGTGAAAGATTCTCGAAAAACGAAAAAAAAATTCTAGAAAATACTTTTGAAAATTATCCAAATTTTCAAAAACCAAAACAAATGGTGCCCGAAAGGCAGCCATAATTTGTTAAAATTAATTAAAAATAATGTAAGCACTGACATTCGACACTTTCTATACAAGGTATTTCAACAATTAACATATTCAATTGCTTGTTTCCACTTGTTTTTAATCCAATTTATCTAAAAAATGTATTTCCATGTCGTTATTATGATTGAGCATAGAGTTACAAGTTTCGGGCCCATACAAATTAAAGACCGTTTGCACAGAAAAATTTTGTTGGGATTTTTGTACACAATAACATGACAAACCGATCTCAAAATATTTCATTTTTGCGAATGAATTAAGAGTTTTAGATGTTATCCCGCCATATTAGTAATACATATTCTCCATTTTTGTATACACTTAAGAATTAATCACTATCGTAACTGCGCATTGGTGGTGTTTCAGGACAAAATGATAGATAACCATCAAGGTTGCGATTTTTACAACTCAATCTCCAACCATCCCAAGCAAGGAATCCTTCACGTTGTTGTACTAATTTCGCACATTTAGAATCATCTGTGATGTCATCATTTAATAAATCTGGAAAACAAAAATAAAAATTAATTTATGTAAAAGTTCAAAATATGTTAAATTTATTTTTAACGAATCAGCGATGATGTTTTAATTAACGGGCAACTTCATAAATTTGCGCAGTGCAAGTAATATACATATAATTTGGCAATGAAATTCCATAAAAAATTAATTCGCACAGAAAAATAGCACTTGCGTTAAAACAAAGCTCGACGCGCTTTAATATTGTATAAATGATGTCCCCAAAACAGTTTACATATATTTGCACAGTGGCGGATTTTGACGGTGATGGCGCTCTAGGTCCACAGTATCGCAAGGCACTTTTTTTTTTTAAACAAAAATACAGATCCGTCTCAGCCATATTAGACGCCGTTGTTTTTTTATTATCCCCTAACATGTTGCCGCATTAGGCTAAGATTTCACAAACCTAAATCCGACTCTGTGTTTTCAGGTTCGTATTCAAAAACAAAAAGTTGCTGTTATGGATTTTAGGGGTGCAGAAAACGATCTTCATGGACATTGCTTTAGGTTAAAAATGATTATTATGTCACTTGTTCAATATTTTGAATATTCAAAGAATTACTTTGTAATTACCTCGCCATTGGGACTTTGTATATATTACGTGTTATTTATGTTATATTGCGCAATTTCTTACACACATAAAATTTAGGAAGCGGTAGGTTTTTCTCATGGACCAGGAAATCTTTTTCATAAACTTATAAATTGATGGACATCCGTTTCTCTCTTATTCTAACAGAAAATGAGTAAATTTTTATTTTTGGCTTTAATTTTATGTAGTATTGATGGACAAGTAGATCTGTGGTCAAGCGTAGTTTTAGTGAGTTATTTCAGAAAACTGAAAGTTTCATAGATGTTAGCATCAATTTCATAGATTTTGCATCCTCAATCGTAAGTCTATTACACGTTCTCAAAGCGAGAGAATGAAATGTTAGCTGTTGTATGTCTCAATTCGAAGAATTCAACAAAAATTCACTCTTATAGGCTTAATTATTATTATTCAAAATATCAATATACAGTGTGTCGCATTAAAGATGAAGACATCCTCATATTTTCGTTATTTATGGAAATATCGAATTGAAATAGTCATGCAGGATGATGGTTAACATTTTTTAAGATACTTAACCGAAATCTGAACTTTAAACTCTACAAATTGACCAAAAGGGTCGATTCTGAAAAGCGTCAGAGATGGTTAGAAATATCGAAGAAAAATTATTAGAAAAAGTGTCTCAGAATATTTTTGATACCAATAAGTAAACCGATTTTCATGATAAAATCCACTTTTTTATTGTTTTTATTATTTTGGTCCACACCCACTATTACAAGTTTATTGCAATATTTGAAAACATAACACTATTAAATTATCAATTTGTTCAGTTTTTACATTCCATAGCACACTAGTTATAAAAGTTTTTTAATTTTATAACTAATGTGCTATGGAATGTAAAAACTGGACAAATTGACAGTAGGTTGAGTTTAAAGTTCTGCTTTCGCTTAAGTATATCTTAAAATATGTGACCCATCATGTGTGACTGCAAAATTTCACATCGATATTCCTATAAATAACGAAAATATGAAGGTGTCTTCATCTTAAATGCGACACACTGTCTATCGATATTTACAAAATATTGATATGTGTCAGAAGATATTTTAATACGTACCGATGGTCGTATTTCAAAATATGGTTTACCGATATATCGATATTGAAGTTATCTTTTACACACCCTATAAATTGCTGACAAATAGACTGATGAACATGACGACATGATAAATATTTTGTTTTACCATTTGGCTTTGGAGCTCTAAAAAGATTGCTAATTCATTTGTATACCCTGTACTCATATATAAAATATGTGCCAAGGTATACTAATTTTATACTAGTTTGTAACGAAAAAAAATTCTAGATAGGAATACATTTGCAAATTTTTGAAAACCAAAACAAAAGACGGCCATAAGTTTGTCATAATTGTGTTGGTATTTGTAATCTTTTTTAATTTATTAAAAACAAGTGAAAACAAACAATTGACTGAGTTAATTGTTGAAATACCATGTATAGTCAGTGTTGATTTCTTTATCACATTACATATACCAACATGTGACACATACATAACTGATAATCAAGTATAGTACATATTATAAAATTTCCGCCCTAATTGTCGCCCTCACGGGTAAACAGTGATGTTTACGAAAAAATGTTTCAAACTAAAGTTGTTTAATTTTTGATAAGGAACATTTTTTACATTTAAACTTTTATTCTATCTCTAACGGTTTACAAGATGGGTACTACGGACCCATGACCCAATTGACCCATGTTGCTCATTTACGAACTTGACCTCACTTTTTACGTCCTAAGCACGCTGTAAAAATTTCAGCTTGATATCTCTTTTCGTTTTTGAGTAATCGTGACCACAGACGGACGGACGGACGGACAACCAGAAATGGATTAAGGTAGTTCCTCCGTGACCGTCCAGTCAAAAAGTTTTGGACTAATACTATCATTCAGTGTATCAACTGTGCTATGACTATTATACATATACAATATATTATTTTCAACAGACTGTAGTTACACACAATTATATCTTCTATTCGTATACACACACATACTTTGATATATACTTTTACCATTAGTTTTTATATGCTTTCCACAAAAATCATCGCTAAAACGAGTTATTAATTTAAGTTTTTTATCGAAACTATATGGTAAATAATTTTTATTTTTATTTATATATTTTCTAAATATAGTATTCTACATTATATTAGTTTTTCATAGAGATGGTGGACGTCATTCATTGGTAAATAAATATAATATTTGTAAATTTGTGTATTTTTATACACTTCTCCCATGTACACGTACAAATTGCGTCACTTTTAATTGCTAATATCTCATGTATGGCATGGTAAATCATCTTCTAATTTTAACAGCAAGTGTATTATGAATTAAATATTTTATATTCTGAGTTTTGAGAAATTCTTGGAATATCACTTTCGTGTAGGTACTACCTTAATTAGGTGATTTTATGAACACCTATACCAATTTTTTTTTTGTAGCATCAATATTTTTAGGCGTTACAAACTTGGGACTAAACTTATAATACTATGTATATTTCATATATACATGGTATAATAATGTAACCACTGATATTCAACACTTTATATACAAGTATTTCAACAACAAACCGCGCGATGATTGATTTCACTTGCTGCACTTAAAATTAAAAAAATTGTTAATATTAATTCAGTTTATGTCGAATACGTTACTTAAACGAAATATAAATTAAATGAAAATTTCCATGGGTTTTAATTAGTTTGATTACCGAAGATAGTAATCAATGTCAGGGTAGTATTAATCGAATGTTCAAGGCTTCACAAATTTATTTAATCATTTTCCATTTGGACAGATAAAACCAGTCACGGAGGAGCATACAATAATCGCTTTGGAAATAACTTAAGTACAAAAATAGATTTTAAAACAAAATTTCCCAATAATTATTATTGAAATAATTACGATTAAAATTATTTGTGTTTTTATAAGTACACTACTAAACAAAAGTGGGAAAATAAATTGTGATTAGTTCTTTTAATTTATCAAAATAAATTTTCTGGATTCATTACAAACGCTATCGTTTGCATTCAATCTTCTTATTGTATATAAGGAAATTATGCAGCTTTTGCCTAGACAGCCCATGTTGTTATAAAATATTTGCTTAGGGACTGTTCATAAAATACATCACTAAAACTCAGCATTTTTAATTCCAACTGTGCTCATGTTAGTAATCGTTACGTTATGGTAGATCCCGAATATAATATCGCCATGTTAACTATCCAACCATTCAACTATCCAAAAAACCGAACCCAATGTAGTCCTTCGAATTAACTTTGATTGATTGAATTAATTGTCAGATGTAATCTTATGTTGATTGCTTAAAAATGTTTACTAACATTAATAGTCCTTTTGTATTTAGATTTTTATTCTCAAAATCAACCCCTCCACTTTGACGATCCACAAATTATTTGAGAAGATGATAAATGGTAAGTAATCAGGTAGGCTAAATTGGAACTACTGAAAAAGCGGTACACTTCCTGAATTTGAATTCCGCCTGATTTTATCTGATTTGAATTTGAAAGTGGAAAGTACAAGTATTGCCACCTGGCATTCGAAATTGTAACTACTGAGTTCGGGGCATCTTCTGATTTTAATTAGTACGAATTATTATCGCCAGTTGGCGAGTTGCAACTCCCAGCTATCAATACAACCAATTATTTAGTAAAAAATTTGAAGGAAATTAAAGGATTGTGATTTCCAAAATGAAATCAAATGCATCTTCAGTAAATAGCTCCTTTTTTTTTATCAAGAAACAGTTTCTGGCTTGGCAATTAAATTTTTGTGAATAAAAAGAATGCAGTTATATTATAAAAAATATGAAAACTGTCTCATATTCAATCTTACGGCAGTCAAATTCTACATTGCAAAACGCGATGTAAATCTGGTTTTTGGGTGTGTTATTTGTGCCTCTTAGGGGAGTGTGAAACTACGTTTTGCAAGCAAAAAAAAAAAAAAAACTTGTGCTATTTACGTAATCCGTGAAAAACCGCAAAAATTTCGGACTTTTTCGGAACTATGAGCTTTTAGTTGTTACTCTTTTTTGAAAGTATATTAAATATAAACAATTGAAGCCTACCCACAGTTAAACCGTGAGAGATAGAACAAACGTTTAAATGTAAAAAATGTTCCTTATTAAAGAAAAAAAAAAACAAAAACTTTATTTGAAACAATCTTTCGTAAACATCATTGTTTTCTCGTAGGGGGCAAATTAGGGCAAAACTTTGTTGTCCATTTTCTTCAAAAATATAAAAGATAGAGAGTTGAAAATTTGTAAGTAGCTTTAACTAGTGAGCCTTATGAAAAATTTAAAAAGAAAAAGAAAAGTATTCTAGCAAATGCTTCGAAAAGTGCGATGTAAAGCTGCTTTTTGGGTATATGAAATTTAGACCCCTTAGGGAAGTGTAGAACTACGTTTTGCAAGCAAAAAAAAAGTGCTACTTGCGTAATACGTAAAAATATTTTTTTACACTCTTCTATGGGGTCCAAATAACATACCAAAAAAGCAGCTTCACATTGCGTTTTGCGATTTTTTTGTTTTATTTTTATAAGATTTTACTGGCGTATCTGTACAGGTTTCAAATGCAAAATTTTTGACAAACAGTGTACATAATTGTAATCGCATAGAAAGATAATTTACAATTCGCTCCACATATAATCAGCATAGATGTTCAAATTACATTCAAGGTTATTTAATAACTAGAAAAAAAAATAAATTCATAAAAAAACCAAAACAACTACTAACCTTCGCATTTAATATTACAATGACCACCAGCTTTGCCTTTTTGACAATAGTCTTTGCTATTTATCTGAAAATTTAATTAAAATTGAATCTAAAAATTATTTCAAATTACCCATTAAGAACGTTACCTGAAATATTCCGAATTTCTGGCTACCACTGGGTCCAACACCAACTTTCGTTGTATCTCTACCACTTTCACTGTCAACCATACAGGCCCCTGTAATATTAAGAAATTTCATTAAAAAATGTATAAAACTAAAGTTTTGTATTCATAAAAACAATATTTGCTAGTACCGATAAGCAGAACTCAATTTAAAAATTTTTAAAATTATGAGTTTTTATACTAAGGTTCTGTCATTTATGTTAGATAGTACAAGATACGAATTAAGGTCGACCTTCACCCATCTGTTTACCGAATGAAAGTTATTTTTTATGAAATGTAAAATATTTACAAATATCCCTGTTGTGGGTTGCCCTAAAAAATATGGTCCACAACTTTTAATAAAAATATCAAAACTTGGAAAGCTTTTAAACTTTATTTTTTGACTGATATTTTGTGGACAATCATATAGCACCGTATTTGCAATAAAATTATCTTTATTTATATATGTGAGGCAATGAATTAACAGATGAACGTAATTACTATTCACAACTTGAAAAAAATTCGAAAATAGTGAACAAAAAGAGGCAGACAGCATAGCTGCTGCATATTCTTTATGGCTTTTACTTTCGAGTAGATCAATATTCGTTAGATATGTAAGTCAGTGAAAAATTTCAAAAAATTTTACTCTTGATATTTTCACTAAAAGTAGTCTTGACCACATTTTTTTACGCAACCCATTGCAGGGATATTTGTTAACATTTTATATTTCATAAAAAATAACTTTCATTCGGTAAACAGATGGGTGAAGGTCGATCCTAGTTGGGATCTTAGACTAAGAATATTGCCTATTCTTTTAATAATTTGCAATTATACTTTATAATGAAAAGTAAAAAAATTTGTTAAAATTGGTCCTAGGCTCATTTCTGTATTCAACGAATTTTTGTTATAAAAGTCATTCGCCGTAACTTAATTTGATTAATATTAAAATTAGAAACATTTTTATTTAATTATTAATTAACTAAAATCAACGAATTAGACTATTTTACCAAAATTTCGTGAAATATTTTTATCAGACACCAAAAATCCATATCAAAAGTATGATTAATATCAATTTATGGTTAATAGTACAACAAAATTATTTAAAAATCATGGTAATACGGAAAAAACGGTGTTGCATCTTTAATATTTGGCACAGTTGATTATTTGGTTGTAACAACTTGGTACCGAAAAATTGACACTCGGATCGAAGGGGGAGGACTTAATCCTTTTATTGAGGGTCTAGTAAAAACCAATTTTTTGACAAATTACAAAAAAAACCATTCAAACAAACAAAAATTTCGAATTTCTAGCTCCATCAATGATCCAGATATCAATGGTTTAAGTATGGCGTATATAAATTATAAAATTATGTATGAAAATGATATTTAAAACTAGTGAAAACAAACAATTGACTGAGTTAATTGTTGAAATACCATGTATAGACAGTGTTGATTACCTATTACTTTACACATATACCTATACATGTCACACATTCATAACTGATATCCCCATATAATACATACTATACAATTTACGCCAAAATTGTGCCCTCACGGGTAAACAGTGATGTTTACGAAAAAATGTTTCAAACAAAAGTTGATTATTTTTTTATAAGGAACATTTTTTACATTTAAACTTTTGTTGTATCTCTTTCTTTTTTTTATAATGGGAGTTTAACCTCCGTTTTTGCGACGGATGTCTAATCACAGAGGCCACCCACATCATTATTTGTTAATCTTTATTTATTAAATTACAAACATATTTACAATTACATTTTTGATGTGGGTGGAGTCGGTTACTTCGTTCTTATCCAAGCGATGACAATGTGATCAATTCTGCACTCCCATTAATTATAAATTGTTCACACTGCCACTGCCTGGATTCGAACCCGCAACCTAAGTCTAAATAGTCATACGTTCTAAAACTAGCGCCTTGTCGCCTTGGCGCCGTGTCAAATTTCAAGGATGCGACACATTTTTCTAATTATAGATATCTAATTTTCTTGTACCATCTATCAATATCTGGATGACCGAGCTTTGCTCGGTATTCTTAAAAAGACACAAATTTTATCACTAATAGAAGACCGTTTTAAATGTCTCCACACAAATACCAATTTGAATGTCCCGGTAATGTATTTTATTTCATTAACTACGATATACACCAATAGATGTCAGGAAGAGTCATATTTTGCGATGTATGTTTCAGTTTTTCATGAAAAAACGAATAAAACGACGTTTTTTTTAAAATGAAACCTTGGTAGATCGACTTATCGCCCCAAAAAACCCCTACATACTCATTTTCATAAAAATCGTTGGAGTCATTTCCAAGATCGTTGATATATATATATATATATATATATATATATCATATATATATATATATATATATATATATATATATATATATATGATATATATATGATATATATATATATATATATCATATATAATATCATATATATATATATATGATATATATATGATATATATATATATATATATATATATATATATATATATATATATATATATGATATATATATATCAACGATCTTGGAAATGACTCCAACGACTTTTATGAAAATGAGTATGTAGGGGTTTTTTGGGGCGATAAGTCGATCTACCAAGGTTTCATTTTAAAAAAAACGTCGTTTTATTCGTTTTTTCATGAAAAACTGAAACATACATCGCAAAATATGACTCTTCCTGTAATGGTACCTACATTATTTATTTAGTCCATTTTATATTAATATAAAAAATAATGTAGGTACCATGATGGATCCTAATCTATCGATCTGTATCGATAGTTGTATACAATTGTAATTCTTCGATACGTCATATATTTTATTTTTAATTATTCAATGGCGAAGAGTTTCCATCAGATAGTTTGTTTTAGTACGGTAAAGTAAAGTGGTAGTAAATGTTTCGTAAGACCCTTGTTGATAAATTATTAAATATAAGGTAGACAACCAAAACTTACGTGCAAGGTCATAAATTTCAGACATAAACATATAATTTTAAAAACAATGGATTAAGTAAAATTTACCAAAATTGTTGAGTCATTTAATGAAATATTATTAAATTTAGTTTTTCTTATTAAAAATAGTTGATAATCGATATATATATATATATATATATATATATATATATATATATATATATATATATATATATATATATATATATATATATAAAAAATACATTTGGCGCCAATTTTCACGATTACCTAACGTTGGGTATTATTGATTATAAAATAGCTTGGTGGTTAGAGTCAAATTTTAATTAATATTAGTGTCTCAAGTTATAGTAAAAGAATATTTTTTATTCTCACAATAATTTCTTCGTATTTCAATGATGTTAGATGATAAACATATTGTCAAATACATTTTGTTAAAATATATTCCTTTTCAGACCCACAATAAAAATATTTAGCTAAATTTTTTAGATGAATTAGGTATGCAGTTTTTAAGACTAAAAATAAAACCTTAAAGATAAATAAATCAACAATAAAAATAGTTGATTAATACCTGAAACATAAAAATTGAATATTAAAAATAAATCCTAAGGTAGAATTTTCGTTATAAATAAAAATACGCACACCCTAGAAAGAAAAAAAGGATTAGTATTAAGGCTTAATAATTACTCTTAAATTGTATTGTTGACTTAACACGAAAACTGTTAAATAAAAAGGAATTGACTTTAGAGTTATATAGACTGAGTGTCAAACGATTTTAAGCGTGTCAACATCTGAGGTAGTTGCTTAGGTCCAACCATTGTAGATTCGTAAGAAAAAATGTAAAGTAATGCGTGATAAGCATTTTTTTTTAAGTCAAATGACGATATTTTATGTAAAACATTTTGTGATATGAAAATTTGTTATTCAATGTATGTTTTTTGATAAATGTCCTTATATTCAATGTATATTTTTTTGTTAAATGTCCCTATTTTCTTTTGATAAATGTATTTTTTTGATAAATGTCCCTAGCTGACCTAAGCAATTACCTCAGATGTTGGCATGTTTCTCACTGTACGGAAAGATAGGCGATGCTTATAGTCTATATAAAATTATAAAGTCAATGTTAAAAGGTCGAAATATAAAATAAATAAAAAATGCAAAAGTAATGAATTTAAAATACAAGCAAATATAGATCTGAAATAGAAAAAAAATTGAAATTGGTGTACCTGAAACAGACTAAATAATAAACTGAAATTAGAGAATCCTGTAAAAGAAAAACTAAATTATTTTAAATACAAATGAAAATGAGTAAAATTGAAAAAATAAAAATGAAATAGTACAAGAGACGGTAGAAGGTCGATCTTCGCCCATCTGATAGCCAGATGAGACATATTTTTTATGAAATTTATTGATTTTTTTTATAAACATGCCTCTCATAGCTTTTCTATCGAAAAGTGTTCATGGCTTTTTTTATTTAAATTAATTTTAATCAATGAACGGTTTTTTTCAGGCAAGCCTTTATCTCTATTTTCGTAATTAATGAATTATTTTTCTTCTGAAACATATCAATTTCCAAATCGGTGTACATCTGTTCATATCATATGAACAGATAAGCCAATATAGGCAAGTACACCGTTCTGTTAACCATTCGAAATTGGTTTCCCAAGAAAGATAATTTAATTACGAAAATAATGATATATTTGCTGAAAAAAACGATCGTGGAAAAATTGATTAAAATCAATTTAATTAAAAATAATCATGAACACTTTTCGATAGAAATGTTTAAAAATCAATAAAATCTCATAAAAAATATGTCTCATCTGGCTATGCGATGGGTCAATATTATATTAATCTTATATTATTTCTTAGACCAAAAAGGAAACTATATGAAAATTACAAATTAAATTAAGGTAGAAAATACCTGTGTAAAGTGTAAATAAAATTTTATACCATCTCTAGAAAAAATGGAAATAGGCTACTAATGAAACACTTTCAAATTGTGTAATTTTTCATTCCATATTTATTTTATATTTCCGCCTCATTTAAAACTAAAATTTTTTATTTTACAGATTTCTTCTTGCCAACAATTGAATTTAAGAATAATTTTTAAGGGTTTAATAATAATTTATTTATTTTAAGCTTAATATTAATCCTTTATTTCTTTGCAGGGTACATAACGATATATATAACGATAATCCTACCTTAGGATTTATTTTTAATATTTAATTTTTCTGTCCCAGATAAAATTAATCAATTGGTTTTTTATATACAGGGCATTATTAGGTGTATTGTTTATTTATTATCTTTAAGGTTTTATTTTGATTATTTTTTTATGCTTAAATGATTTAATGCTACTGAAGCCAAAGAAATCAAAACTGGGCTAGCTAATAAATTTTTTAAGTTCCTGAATCGGATATATTTTAACAGAATGCTTTATATAGGCCACAGAAATATTTATTTTAAATTTGTAGCAAATAGAATAAGTTAAAAACTAAATTCACAAAAATATACAATAATTAGAGCATTATGAATTTACACATCCCTATAGATTATAAATGTGAAAGTAAGGATGTTTATTTGTTTGTTTATTACCCTTTCACGCAAAAACTAGCGAATGGTTTTTTATGAAACTGTACAACAAAATAGTTTATATATCAGGATAACACATGAACTTTAATTTATAAAGATATATTTAAAGAAAATAAATTTAAAAAATTTAATTTAATCTGCCATTTTACTGCTCCATCTATGATCGTCATTTTGAATCATAAAAGATTTCTGTAAAAATTTAAAATCGTAAATGTAAAACAATTCATATATATTCATATATTTAAGCTGTGTAAAACAATCCCTACGAAATGTTATAGAAGGAGATGAGTGAGATCAAGAGAGGTGGAGGCTATAAAACGGTGATTTTTACTTTTGAGTTATCAGAAGCGAAATTAGCAGTTCTAAAAAACAATCCATACCCGAATCCGTACTATTGAACTACTTGGCATGTCTCCAAAATCGACGAAAATATATTTCAATGTTCACTTGTTGCATTTTATCAATAATTTTTATTTAAAAATAATTTGAAACGAGCGCCCAGTGAAATGTATTTTTGCCGTTTTTTGACAAGACAGAGGATGTTGTAGGTTTGTTAAATATGTTTTAAAATTATAATGTTAAAATTAAAACAATGCGTCATTAAATTCAAATAAATATTAGTTACATAATTATAATATAAAAAAAAATGATAAGATTATTTAATAAAATTCGTAACGCAGAAGCTGCGTTAGCTAAGCGAATTCTCTCAGAGATTGAAAAAAAAAAACATTTTTCTTAAAATCGAATATTGCATTTTTAATTTCTCAAGAATTTATATTTCGAAAACTAAGCGTTTAGAGAAAGTCGCATGAGTACTTTTTTGGTTACTGTACCAAAAATACAAAAATATTTTTATTTTGAAAAAATCAAAATTTTGTGCTTTGCGCTTTGTACTAATGATATGCAACGTCTAATACAACATTTAATAAACTGGATGGCTGATTCTTAGGCTACTCATACAATAGAAGGACCATTTGACAAATAATATGAAATATCTGACATAAGAAATTGTTTATTTGCGTATTTAAAATATAACATACTGTTCTTTGGCAATCACGAGACCAAAAAGCGTAACTCAATAACAAAGTAGGTACACATGTTACTATTTAAAATATTATTTGATAACGCAGTTAAACTTCCACGACGTTTGAATTCGCAAGGAACTTTGTTTTTAAAATAAGCCCATCTATTATTGCGATATTGATTCACATCAAGCTTTCAACTACCTATCTCATTGCACTTTCGGAAATTTCACCGGTAGGGTTTGTATCTAAGTACTGAATCTCTTGCCGTGAAAACCAATTTTTAATGGTACCTATAATAGTTATTTCAACTTTTGGTCACTGCACTCTTCCAATATAGAGAAAATACAATATAGAGAAACACCAACAATATTGTTACTTGCCAACGCCATATTGACAGTGTGTGGCATTCAGCACCAGATGGCAGAAAGTGGAACTAAATTTAAATGACTAGACTAGGCAAGTAGTTAAACGGTATCGATCTAATTCATTTGCTTAGATGTTTGATTGAATGGCTGAATATAGCTCAGTTGGCCGCGACATATATACATGTACCATTACGCTTAACAAAAACTAATTACATAAAGTTTATAGACTACAAGACCATGCTAAAGTTTTTCGGATGAAATGACCAGGGATTCATGCTGAAAAAGAAGCTCCTACATGTAAAAGTAAGTTTAACCACCATGGCGTCAGTTTTGCGCTGTACAGGTGAGAATTGAATGACACACCACTTCGTGCCTCATTCCTACACCAGCAAATATGTACGGCGTTGCTGGATACTGACTGTATAAATTCGGTAACTTCGGTACCAGAAGTAACAAAAATTTTTGATCTCCCGTCAGTTTCCGAAGCCTTACGTGATTTATATCTGTACGGCATTTATATAATTCGCTTCGAATACTTATGCAGAGTTAGTATCCAGCAACGTCGTACATATTTGCTGGTGAGATATTAAGAAGGGTGACATTCAATTCTCACCTGTTCTCATCCTGTACCGCGCAAAACTGACGCCATGGTGCCTAAACTTACTTGTACATATAGGAGCATCTTTTTATACTATGTATATGAAATATACCAAGGTATATTAAGTTTAGTCCCAAGTTTGTAACGATAAAAATATTAATGGTATAAACAAAATTTTAGTATAGGTGTTCATAAAATCATCTAATTAGTCCATTTCCGGTTATCTGTCTGTCTGTCACCTGTCCGTCTGTCATCACGATAACTGAAAAACGAAAAGAAATATCATGCTGAAATTTTTATAACATGAGCTCGTAAATGAGCAACATAGGTCAATTAGATCTTGGGTCTGTGGGACCCATTTTCTAAAACGTTGGAAATAGAACAAAAGTTTAATACAAAAAATATTCCTTATTTTGAAACATTTTTTCGTAAACATCACTGTTTACCCGTGAGAGCGCAAATTATGCGCAAATGGTATGGTATATATACTATATGGGAATATCAGTTATATATGTGTGACATTTATGTATGTGTAATGTGAAAAAGTAAGCAACACTGTCTATACTTGGTATTTCAACAATTAACTCAGTCAATTGTTTGCTTTCACTTGTTCAACATGATTCTTGGTGTGTCATTTCACTTAAAAAATTTTAGCATATGTTTGTAGTCTATTAAGCATACAATTAAAATATTCTTAATCCAGACTAAAGGTGTAAAATCATAAAATATAATACTCACATTGTGGTATAAAGGTTTTATCAAATTTATTAAAAACTAATTCATCTTTAAAACCACATCGTGTATACACTTTTGCATCACTTAATTTAAATAAATAACAAAATATTATTGAAATTAAAACAAAATATTTAAAACTATATAAATATTTTAACATTTTTTAAAATTTTTATTTTTTTGTTACTAATTTATTAAAAAATAAACATGTACATCAATTAATTAATTATTATTATTAGATATTCACAAATCTGATGAACACGTGTTTGTTGTTAAAATACAATGTTTATAAAATAAAAATGTACCTACTAGATAGGTATATTATTACAATGTTAAAATTATTGTTGTAACTGATAATGATGTTGCTTGTCTCTGATATTAAAATAATGTAGTTAAAATAGAAATTAAAACATAATATTTTATTTATTTATGTATGCACAGGCAATCGACAGTAAAACATACAGTTCATGTTTAATAATAATGTTAATACAGTGGAACCTGATTAAATGAAACGTCAAGGGACCTACAAATTTGTCTCGCTTATGAAGGTATTCCACTTACCCAGTGTCTCAGATATCCAGGTATAAAGAAATATCTGTCTTATTTACAGGGGGTTCCAAGTAAAAAAGATCAGAAGACAAATTATTTCAGTTATAAAGGTTTAATTATTAAATAAAATCTATACTAATTATAAAGATGAAGAGTTTGTTTGTTTGTTTGAATGCGATAATCTCAGGAACCGCTGGTCCGTTTTGAAAATTCTTTCAGTTTTGGATAGTACATTTATCGAGGAAGGCTATAGGCTATAGGCGTGCGCTGCGATATTTTACATTAAATAAAAAAAGAGCCGGAGAAGTGAAGGCTTTAACACGGTGTTCTTTATCAGTATTTATTTTTAAGCCCAGCGAAGCGGGTGGGTATTAAGCTAGTAACGCATGAAATAATGAGTTTTAATCTTCACAGGCAAAGTTTTAACACGCTTCAAACATTTTCGAGTTTTAGATTTAGAATTAATATGATACGCAGCTTTTCAGTTCCTGTCATGTTAGCACCCAGAAGTATTGTAACATGCTCTTTACTAAGTTTTCCGCCATAACAGGACTCACCTTTTAAGGTGAAAGTTTTATCGCGTAGACACTTATAAAACTTATAAAATAAACCTGCTTCGTGTGCGTTAAAAATATCATCAACAGAATAATTGCGCAGAAGAACAGGCAGTTCTTGAATTCATTGGCTACGTTTGTTAACATCAACAGCGTTACTTTGTCCACAAATTGCTTTGAAAGTTATACCGTCTCTTATTTTAACCCTTCCAACCAACCATTGCTGTTACAGTAGAACTCCAATTATCCGAACTCCGACTATCCGAATCGCCGATTATCCGAATCACTTTCAGAAAAAAATTTGTCCAAAAAAAGTCTAAGAATCTGATGAAAATGAGAAACAAGAAAATGGAGAGGATGAATATGATGAAGATGCGTTGCCACTAGAGGAAATAAGAAAAATGATTGTAAAAATTCCTGGTTGTACAGAAGTAAGTGCTGAAGATGTAGGAGAGTGGATGGCTTGTGACACGTCTGACCCTGGTTTTCAAATTCTCAATGACGATGAAATTGTTGAAAGTGTGAGAGAAGATGTTGAAGTGGAAGTGGAAGAAGAACTTTCTGCTGATGTTGAAGTAGACGCTGGACCATCAGCAAGTGAAGCATTTGCCGGCCTCGAAACTGCTTTGAAGTGGATGGAGCGTCAGCCCGAGTGTGACCACTTGCAACTGCTCACCGTCAAGCGAATGCGTGACCTGGCTGCCCGAAAACGGATGAAGACCGCAAAACAGCTTACATTGACGGAGATGTTTAAAAAACAATGATTTTTATTTCTAAACTTGTACATAAGTACATTTTATTTATATTTAAAACATGTGAAAATATGATGTTTCTTTCATTTAATTCAATAAAAAAATAGTGCAATATCAAAACGTAGCTTTTTTTCTCTCGGCTAAAAAATGGCAATTTTTTTTAAAAAACTCCGATTCTCCGAATATTTGATTATCCGAATGGGTCCTGGTCCCCATTAATTCGGATAATTGGAGTTCTACTGTACTGGAACATTTTTGTTACGTATAAGTTGCTTGACCCATGTTAGCAAACACTGTTCTGATAAACGTACACGATTGAGTTTTCCTTGTTCTTCAGAATATTGTGATTGAATTTTATCTTTATTCTGAATTATTATACAAAGAGAAGATTTTAGCACATTAAATTCGATAACGACTTCATCACGCGTCTTTCCAAATTAATAAACAGATATTATCTTCAATTTTTCGGCATTTTTCAAATAAACATCCGTATGATAGTAAAGCAAGACTAAAACTGAAAGAACAAAATTAGCTGAGTGCGGAATCTGTGGGTAGAATAAGAATAAGTAAGCAAACAAAGAAACAAAACGCATATAATGCATATAAAATTCACTCGCTGTTTCAGTTAGAAATAACCATGACGATAGAATCGAAAGCACTGGCGTAGCTCGCCTTGGAGGGGCCCCGTATCAAAATTATTTGGGGGGCCCAAATGAAGAGTGAAGATTTCTAACAAAAGAAACAATTTGCTTGCATTAAATTAAAATAAATATTTATTGATTATAAGTTTTCACTTCCTCCTAGAAATTGAGCTTGCCAAACAATTCAAATTAAATATACACTTTTCTTGCCTTTTTTCAGCAAATTGATTCATTGAATCATGTATAGCTGAAGACGATTGCAGTTTTTCTAAAATGCTTACGAGAATGGTCTCTTAAGTGACATTGTGGATAACATTTTACTAATTTTTGCTTGTATACGTAAGGGGCCTCTGTAGCTCGGGGGCTCCGTATCATTGATACGGCTGATACGGCGGTAACTACGCCCCCGATCAAAAGAACAAATTCCAGATATAGAGGTTTGCATCGCCCCAATAACAGAGGTAATTCAATGCCAAAGAGTTGAAATCTAATCATGAGTTCCAGTTATGGAGGTTTCTCACTTATCCAGGTGCCACTTATCCAAGTTTTACTGTACTTAGTTGTTTATTGTAGTTATTTTTTTAAATAATACCGTAAAATATTTTTTTTTAGGGTTCTGTTCCAAATAATACAAACACTCTGGCTCTAAAGGTGTTTCTTATATGTCAATTCTTTAGTATTAATAAAGACTTTTTTCATAAAAAATTCACAAGAAAGTAAACTATAATTTAAGAATAAATACTTCTATCAATTTTCTATTATGGACACATAAAATTTGAATCTAACAGAATTACCATATTGGTATAAGAGTCCATAACAGAAGAAGGCACCCATCGTTCGAACATTATATATAAATAAACCAATTAATTTGCGGAACAGATGACAAAATTGCTATCAGCAAAACAAAAAATGCGTTGTTATAGAAACATAGCGTTTTTTTGCTTACGGCTAATCACCAATGCCTAAAAAACCGAAAAAATTCGCAAAAATCAAACAAACGATTTTCTTGCGATAAAAAAAAATTGACGTCCAAGAAAGATTCTAGATCTCAAAAAATACCTATCGATTGACGTAAGTCCGATTTAGATACGTAGATGCCCGAAGAAAAAATGAGCGAAAATAGTAGTTTTTACATTTGCTCATACCTCTTTTTCTTTTTTTATTTCAAAGTTGGTATTATGTGAAGCTATGAGTAATAGGTTCACAAATCTTTCATTTTTGCGAAAAAAGACACTTTTTGTAAAAACTTTCCCCTTATTTTTCGGGGCTTAATCTCTTCGTCTAGAATTCTTCGATCATGATATTTTAACAAGAATGGAATTTTTTTAAATTTTTGATGCCGAAATAGGGCAACGAAAAAGTGCAGGATATCTTATAACTGATTGTCAGATTGAATAGTCCATAAAATGTCACATCCAACGAGAAAGGAAACGTACAGCCTTTAGATTTAGAATCTTCAGTTTTTTTAACAAAAAATTTTGAAAATTTTTCGAAATATCGCATTTTTTCGAAATAAGACACCTTTTGTAAAAACTTTCCTTTTGTTTTCCGGGGCTTAATCTCTTCGTCTAGAATTCTTCGATCATGATATTTTAGCAACAAGTGACATTTTTTAATTTTCGATGCCGAAATCGGGCAATGAAAAAGTGCAGAATATCTTATAGCTGATTGTGAGATTATTTATGAAATAGCTTATAAAATTTGATAATAAAATACCGCTCCCAACAAGAAAGGAAACGTGCAGCCTTAAGAAAAAAATTTTAAATCATTTTTAGTAATTTTATGTTGTAAAGGATCATGAATCCATTTCAGTATGAAACAAAAACCCCACCTCTAAAAAACTAAAGACTTTTATTTCAAAACAGTAATTATCATCAAATAATTTTAAATTAAAACATCTTTCCCATTAAATTACTTTTTGAAGTCGATATCAATTAATCGATTTCTAGTTAATGATATAATGTTCATGAATATGAAATAACTGAACCATTTATGAACTTCCAGACTTATACTTAATTACCGGTATATGATTTTTGGGAAATACTTTATTTTATCTTTTGCTAAGATGATGATAAACTAATTGAACTTGAAACTAAATATTCGTTTTTTTAATGGTATATCATTATTCTATCATTGTATGATTGACATTATCAAAATGTCACTTTGAATTATTTATTTATAAATTAATTTTTGTAATTCAATCTTGATCAATTAAATATCAATTTTATATGGTGTATACTGGTTAAGAACTTTGTACTTATAATTTATAATATTTACTGCAAATAAAAACTGAAGATACGAGAATATCCCATAATGATAACAGCAAATAATAACTCAATATACAGATTGTCTCGAAAAGGTCTTTACAACACTCTACCAGGCTAGCATTCAAAACAAATCGATTTGACTATACTTATTTCATCACAAAGTTGCTTTGCTTGGGCACTAGACGACCATAAAGTTGAAATTTTAAAATAGGTTTTTTATAAATTTGTTTTATATATGCCAATAATAAATTTATTATTTTTCGATTTATTTAACGATATTTTTTTTGTGTTTTTCGATTTTTTTTTTTTTTTTTTTTGCATTCAAATTACATTATTTCAAATATACATTCGAAACTGCTAGGACTTCTTGAGCATGTTTTCAGTATTTAAATAAAGTAAATTGAAAAGTTTCAAGCATTAATTTTAGTTCCCGTGGTAAATTCATCAGTTTTTGTGCTGAATAAAACATTTAAAAAAATACAAACAACTTTCTTTCCATTATAACTCCGTTAATTTTCGTGCAAATAACTTGAAACTTTTTCATTTCAAGGTTTTTTATAGTATTTTAAAAAGTGTACGGTGTATTTTTTTTCAAAAACCGCCAATAACTTGGAAAGTATTGACTTTTCGAAGTATAGGTACTTTTTACATACAACTTTTGATCTAGAGGGTAAACGAAACTTAGTCCCAAATTTTCATAAAAATTAAGGCTATAGATAAAAATTTAGAGATTTCGAAAGATGCGAAAAAAGTGCTCCATTTGAAAAACAAAAGAAACTAAATCTCCTATGATGATGGACTTAATCTCTATATATTATAAATGTGAAAGTAAGGATATTTGTTTGTTTGTTACGCTTTCACGTAAAAACTAGCGCATGGATTTGAATGAAACTGTACAACAATATAGCTCATACATCAGAGCAGCACATGAGCTATAATTTATAAAGATATATTTAAAAAAATTAAAAAATTAAATTTAATCTGACATTTGACTGCTCCTTCTATAATCATAATTTTGAACCATAAATTACAGATTTCTGTAAAAATTTAAAATAGTAAATGTCAATAAAATCATGGCCATCTTATCTGGTATACTCAATGAGTTATGACTATTTCACACTTAAAATAATTGAAAACTTTGCATATATTTATGTTTTGTAAAACAATCCCTTCGAGTGTTATGGAAGGAGGATAAGTAAGATCGTGGAGGAGATGAAGTAGTGGTTTTTACTTTTAAGCCCAGTGAAGAGGGAGGGTGTCAAGCTAGGATAATCTAGATTGAAAATGATTAAATGCGTATATTTTAGTTTTTCCAAATTTCGCACCATAAGAAAAAGTGCTATTAAATTAGAGAGTGGGTTGATTAAATTGAAGATAGGGGTGAAAAAGCATTTATTTTCCAAAAATTTCGTAAACTAATAAAAATTTTTGTTTTTTTCTATATAACATAATCAATAGCCTATACTAATAATGTACAATATCATCGAAAAAAATCATATTAAAGTTGGTAACTTTAAGAGATAAACAAAAACGGTATCAATATTTATTTATTTTCTTAGAAATTCCCAATATAAATAAAAATTCCCGATATCAACATAAAATAATTTATTTAAAATTTATGTGCAATTGTTAAATGACATTAAATGTGAAGGTTTTCTTTAAAAAAATTTATTTGCATGAATTAATACTAAAAATTATAATGAAACAAATGAACATTTAATTCGTTCTCACTAACTTTTCCTCATAATTATTACTTAGAAATAATTTGTTAAATTTTCTCGTAACAGAAATTTTTCGTTTATAATTAATATAGATGGAAGCTTAGTGCAAATGTTCTGTGCACCCATACCTTCACTTTGAGAGGCGCTGCTATGGTGACAATCCTTACAGGGCTACCTACTCAGAAGTATAATTTAGTGAGTCTGTTGAGTTTGTCGATTTAAATGCCTGAATCACTGAAATGGCAAGGCTATGTATTTTATCATATTAATAATAATAATAATAATAATAATAATATTAATAAGGAGGTTTAACCTCTGTTTCTCTGACATTAACGTCTATAACAGAGGCCACCCACATCATTATTTTTTAATCTTTATTTATTTTAAACTACATCCCAAACATTTAAATTTTATGATGTGGGTGGAGTCGGTTACTTCGTTCTCATTCAAACGACGACAGTGTGATCAATTATACCGCCCCATTAATTATAATTGTTCACATTGCCGCTGCTTAGATTCGATTCGCGCCTAATTTTAAACTGTTATGATTGTTCTACTTGTGTCAGGTTTGCGAAAAAAAAGAAATCCAAGTCTTCTACCCCAATTACCTAAGCGAAAAAATTCTTTACTGTCTTTAATATTATTAAAAAAAAAAAAATTAAAAAACTTAATAAAAAATATTTTGACAGACCGACAGGTGGACAGGCTTACCACACATGTTCATCGGAAATGGCTGCGTTGAGTTTTAAATAAATTGAAAGGTCGTGTGGGTCGTCCCTAAGCCATAATTATTGGTATCATGCTTTACTGTACTTTCTTCTACGTTACAGCATGTAGACAGTCAGATTGACAAAGAAAAAGGCTTTTTTGAAGTAATAGATAGGCGATACGCATGTCCTAATTAATTAACTCTTCTCAGGGACAAAAAAAAGTATAAAAGGGAATGCCTAACATCTATTTAATCAGAATCTCATTAGACTTTAAAACAGAATCTCTTGAACTGTAAAATTCATTAGACATTAATCTATTAGTCTTAACGTTGTAATAGTTATACTTAATAAATAAGTAAGTATTTTATTCACAATTAAATCGTTTGTTTTAATTAATTGAACAGTGGCTAACTTACGTTAACGATTTCTCCTTAGTTAACAATTACTTCTCATTTCTTAAGTCAAAGTTTTGGAAGAGTACCATAAGCTATTGCCGTGGTGACAGCGATTTTCCCTAAAAACAAGTGACGTATCCAAATTCTATTTAATTACTGGAAAATCCCGGTTATGACAATATATAAGCGAAAAACTGACTGAATGACATATCAACGCACTGCCTAAAATACTGTGAACAGGATCGTTAAAATTTTCATGTCGATTTCTTTGACACTCTAGGTGAGCCCCGAGGAAGGATTTTTGGAAATTCAACTCTTAAGGTGTTGAAAAGCGGATGAAAGTTTATATGAAAATACTCATTTTTAAATCGACAACAAAATCAATTTTTAAAATTCTTTCATCGTTAGAAAGTTACATTATCAGCGAGTAGCATAGTCTATTTTTTAGTTTCAAATAAATTAGGATTCCGCACTATAACATTAAAGGCTATAACGCGGTAGTCTTTGTTTTTAAATTGCCTGACTTTTGGAAATTTAACTCTTAAGGTCGCGAAAAAGCGGATGATAGTTAAAACAAAATACATGGTCTGTATTTTATGTGTTCAAAAAAACTAGAATTCCGCAAAAAATAAATAACTCAATAAATTGTGAACAAAAAGGAGCGATAAGTGGGGCAATTTCAGAAACTTTGCATATCGATCAAATAATTCCAGAGATTATTCTTTTTTTTTCTTCACAAATCTACCTGACGCCCTTATGTCGTATGGGAACCCTTCTCCTAAAAGCTCCTGACTCGATTGTGATATAAAATCATTAAATCTTATTTCTTATATTTATCAGCTAATTAATTAATTTTCCATAGCTATAAATATATAAATTATGCAGTTTTTTAATTTAATTTATTTTTTGTAATATTATTATTAGTATAAAAATATAATTAACTCTAGTTTTTATAAAATCATACTTTAGACTCTTTCTACATAAAATAATAAAAATTTTTATTTTAAAGAATAAAATTTTTGGAACGAAGTTCCTTAACGCGGCCACGGTGAACCAACTGGCAGATACCGTCACGTAACAATGTGACATATGCTTTCTGTGTGCGTGTGTGTACCATATCCATGGTAACCACGATATGTTCTTCTTCTTATTTTATTTTTGTTTAGTATAGTACAAAAATGGCAAAATTCAGTGCACTATATTTTTGTCCGCTGGGAACAATGCCTACTTGACACTAACCAAATAATCTATTACTATTTTGTTGGCTGTTATTACGAACATCAATTTATAAACGTAAATTATTTATTATACTTAACTTCATTTACATGAGTAATTAAAAACAGATTACCTATATTTAACGTTTACATTTGTTTTTGTACAGTTTCGTAAGAAACTTCGTTCCTAGCGGGGTCCCACGACCGATATCTTTTTTCATATAAAAAAGGCAAAATTTAATGATAATTATTCGAAAAAGGAAGACCAAAGTTACACTTCCGAAAAACCAGAGACTCCAGTGCAAAACCGAAGAGTAATTAAAAAGTATAATATTTGTTACAATCCAAATAAAAAATATTTTTATTTATGTATTTATTTATTTATTCATTATAAGGAAAAGTATTTTTAATCCAAATTACCATAAAACTTAAATGCTTAGGTCAAATAATTTTAATTTCAATCGCAATAAATTCAATTCATGATTCTTAGTAATCAAAACAATCACAATGAAAGTTTTAAATTATTGACTGCTTAAAAATTTGTGTATTGTATGATAATTAATTAAAAATTAATAGAAACATATTTTATTTTACCGTCTAGCAGTCATTATCAAAAAAGATAAAGTAATGTACGTAATAACTTTACTGTAATTTTAACAATTATTTTATTTCAACAAATTTATCAATTTTTTATTTCCTATACAGCTTTAATAAAATTTATTATGGTTCAATATGTCTAATAATCTTTGAATACGTAACTTTCTGAAGAAAATTTTGATCGTATGTTATATATAGGTTGGACCATTTTAATCTATTTTATCTAATAGTTCGTTTTGTAATTTACCAATCAAAAGTTGCTGAGTTTGATGGGGGACATCATGTTCTGACTTCTGATTAAATCTACTTCTCCGAATTTCTTTAGTAGTCATTTTAGATTCTAAAAGGTCAGAGATAGAATAACACTTTAAATTAGGATCAATCCTTTTAAAAAAACTAATATTTTTTAATTAAAACATTTTTTTCAAAAAAGAAAATTTTGATGGAATACGACTTAAAAATATCTTATAATTAATGCGTTTAACCGAAAGAATATACGCTAGCTACATAAAAATGCTTTAACCAATAGTTTCCAAGGGCAATAGAGGACATTCTCGCCTGTGCTCATGACCTGAAATTCTAGATTCAGATTCATTTGACTTTGATCTTCAAATAATCTTGAAAATTTACCTGGGCTTAAAAATTATTAACACAAACAAATGATCTTTATTATCATTGACGCCTTTTGGCTGAAGTATTTTTCTGTAGCTAGCGTGTTTTCTTTCGATTAAATAAAATCTCTTCTCTATATATTATAAATGCGAATGTACGCATGTTAGTTAGTTAGTTAGTTAGTTTGTTCGTTTGTTTGTTACGCTTTCACGCTAAAACTAGCGAATGGTTTTTAATGAAACTGTACAGCAATATAGCTTATACTTCAGAATAACACATGAGATATGATTTATAAACATATATTTAAAAAAAAAATTAATTAATTTAATTTTACATTACCATAAAATGCAGATTTTTGTAAAAGTAGTCGTTTAACATTACCATAAATTACAGATTTCAGATCATAGTCAATGTAAAATATTTCACGGCCATCTTTTCTGATATACTCAATGAATAATTACGACTATTATACATTTAAAAAAATAGAAAATCATTCATATATTTTACCTGTGTAAAACAATCCTTACCATTATATCGAGTGTTATAGAAAAGGGATAAGCGAGAGCAATCTATCAATATTTACTTTTAAACCCAGCGAAGCGGGTGGGTATCACTCTAGTAATGTCATATTTTTAAGTCGTATTTCCTCCAAAAGCTATAAGGATTATCGACAAAAAAGTTTTAAATTAAAAATATTAGTTTTTTTATGAGGATCAACTATCTAATTTAAAGTGTTATTCTATCTCTTACCTTTTAGGATCGAAATTGACTATTAAAGGAACCCCGGGGAATTAGATTCAATCTGATACCAGAACATGAGAGTTTGATGGCCCCCATCAAACTCTGTTACGATTTTTATACCATGTATATATGAAATATACATAGTATATTAAGTTTAGTCCAAAGTTTGTAACGCTTAAAAATATTGATGCTACGCACAAAATTTTGCTATAGGTGTTCATAGAATCACCTAATTAGTCCATTTCCGGTTGTCCGTCCGTCCGTCCGAAAAAAGATATCATAGGTCAACTGGGTCTTGTAAACCGTTAGAGATAGAACAAAAGTTTAAATGTAAAAAATGTTCCTTATAAAAAAATAAACAACTTTTGTTTGAAACATTTTTTTGTTAACATCACTGTTTACCCGTGAGGGCGCCAATTAGGCGGAAATTATATCGTAGGTACTATACTTGAATATCAATTATGTATGTGTCACATGTATGTATGTGTTATGTGATAAAGAAATCAACACTGACTATGAATGGTATTTCAACAATTAACTCAGTCAATTGTTTGTTTTCATTTTTTTAAAGTACTTTTTGGTAGGTTAACTACACGACGAGCTATTAGCCATAATAGATTAAAATGATCCCACATGCATAAACAATTTTTAATCTAAAGTCAAAAGTTGATCCAAATTACCAATTCAATTAAGTTTAAAAAAATTTATTCTAAGCGAAGTATTCAAAGGCAGAAGAGAAGCTTTTAATATTTTATTTTCAACAAAAATCACGGCATTTTTTCGAATTCACTTAAGATAAATGACAATGGCTCTGGTTGTATCAGTCGTGTGTGAGATCTGATAGCAAAAAGTAATATAGCATTGATTCTCATCGTCATAAGCGCAACTTTAATGTATAAAGTTAATCAGTGATTATATTACCAATATCAACTACGTTTTAATTAATTATTATTAATGTAAATGATTGTTTTTAACAAGTAAATAATTATTATATAACAACGACATATGAATTAAAAAACAGGTTTATTTTGTTTGTTGTTCTTTTTTTTGGATCTCATCAAATTCATATGTACCTAATTATGTAATTTATATTAAAACATGAATGGGTATGAATTTAAAAGGATAGACCAATAACTTTCTGTTTAAATAAATTATGCTAGGCTAGTCGTATTGAAGTTCAAATTATAGATTTCCATCAGAAAATTGAACAGGCCAGTTTATTGTCTATTGTTATATAAAAAAAAATACGATGGTGAAATAAAATTTGTAAAATCATTGTTAAAAATTTGGTTTTTAGCGGTAATTTTCATTGTTTTGATGTTTTACTTTTTTCCAAAAAAAAAAAAAAAAAAAAATTAGAAGGCAAATTAGTATTTTAACAAAATACATCGTTTTAAATTAGTTTAATAAAAACAACAAACTCTCAAAAAAAGGTTCCATCCGAACTACGGCCTCTCATATTTTATACTTACATGAAATATTGATTTTTGGTTTCGCTAAAATTTTTTTAAAACTATTGATTAAGGTAGTTATGATCATGCTGATCAAAAGTCCTTATGGGCTCAACCCTCAAAAACCATACCCTTCCGAGCTAAGGCTTTTCAAAGATTATGCTTACATCAAGAGCTCGGAATGGAAGTGTTTTTGAGGGTTAGGTCCATAAAAACTTCAACCGAAACCAAAAATCAATGTATTGTGTGCGGGGTTCTTTATAATTTACAGAAATAAATACATATATCTACAAAATTAAAAATAAAATACTTGAAAACAAATTACAATCGCATAAGAACACAAATTTTTTGTGGTACAATGCTCATCTGTACGGAAGCCTGAATGGCTCACAAACAATTTATGAGAAAGTCACGCTACACTAGCTTATTTTTTAAATGTGTACTACCCACAAGTATAAAACCAACTTTTAAAAAGCCACTAGTTCACTTTCAACAAGTGCACTTGTGACTTGTGGTATTATGGAAACGAACCTTTTTGAAGATGTCGTGGATCTTTTGGTGATGATTATCCTTTAATTAGACACTACCGTAACTGTCAGAAATAATTAATAATTATTTGTCCGGATTTAATAATAAAATGATAATGTTTATAATTTGTCTTATCTGGTTAGTTCAAAATTTTCTTTAGTATCATTTTAAAAATATAATGCTTTAATTGTTGATGTTTTTCTGATGATCTGGGGTATTAGGTACTTATTGTTGTTGTTTACTTATAATTATGCATACGATATTATAAAAAGTTTTATTTTGATTTTCAGGTTGAAAGTTATAATTTTGTATCAGAAAGATAATAATTACACAGATAATAATAAAATGTTTAATGATCTTTAAAATAATTCTGTTTCAACTTCTGTTTACTTGTGGTATTCTGGATATTGTTCATTTTAAAGTGTGTTCCGCATACAAATTAATTTATTTTTTAACTTTAAATTCAGTGTATTTGCTTTAAATCTACAACCGACTTTTCATCTACTACTATTACTATTTTTTCATGGATAGAATATAAGGGAAGAATATAGAATGAACTTCACAGGTGATAGTCCATTTACTCATTTGATGTGAATTAAAACAGATATTACTACGTTAATTATGGTAGAATTTTGAGTATTTCCAGTTCTGTAATGTAAAATCAGCTTAATTAAGCTGGTCACACCGTGCGTGAGTTTTATAGGAGGCGTTTCCATGGTAACGATACACTACTTTGATTATAGAATTTTTTGTCACATATTCATATATAAATGAAAAAATAATTCATCTAAAATATATTTCAATAATTTTTTTTTTATAATAACAAATCCATAACTGTAATATTATATGAAAAATCAATTTTTTTTTTTAATAGTAAAAAACCACAATTAATTGAAAAATCACTTTAAAAAAAATTTTTTTGTTTTAGTAATTTTAAGTAAACTTCCGATTAAAAAACATGCAACTCTCTATTAGTAAATTTTGAAATTTTTATAAGAAGTAAAGTTTAGATGAATAATATTAACTAAAAAAATTTACTGCCAAGTGCAAACCTTTTTGTTTTAATATTTTCAATTTTTGTATTTTCGAACGTTGAACGCCTGTACATATCTTATAACACTTAAAAAAAAATTCTGTAAATAATTTCACAGTTCTAACCATATTTTGTTTTTTGCATCTTTTGAAATGAATTTTTTGAAACTCATTAATTTAAAATTCGTTTCAAAAAACGTACATCCCAAAAGTCTCATTAATTACTTCCCGACATTTGACCGCTCTGAAATCCGTTTTAAACCTTTTTAATATTATCGAGGGATGAGTACGAAATAAAGTTATTAGTTAATAGATCTCAATTCAAAGCTACATATCAATTTGTAACCTGCTATCTTTCATAATTTCGGAGAAAATTTCTGAAAACTAAATTTGTGGTTGGCGTTCACCAACTTAAAGCGTTTTGCAATAACGAGTTCTAATCTTTTATAGTTTTGGGCAAAATTGTTGAAAAATTTATTAGCGATCGGTGTACACCAACCTAAAGCTTTTTGTATTTTCCAATATACATTTTCGAACGAGCATTGAAACAAAAATATAATATGATCAAAGTAATAATATGATATTATCAAAGTAGCTTTGTTTGGTAAAATTCCAGCCAAAAGAACAGTTGAAAGAAAAAAAATTAGCTGGATGCATAATTTTAAAACTTGGGCTGCAATTTCATTGGAAGAGGTATGTAGAGTACCAGGCACGGATCTAGTCCTCAAAAAAGGTTGTGAGCAAAGACATCCGAAAGTCCGTCAAGTGAGTTACATGGGATCAGATACCGACTCTAGTATGGTGTTTTCACATTCCCTTTTCTATTTCATCTTCCAGAGTCAATATTTATTTATAACAGTTAATTCACTATCGTTGATGAATTTGCGGTACATCTGAACCACTTTTTTAACTGTCCCGATATCGATATCTAAATCCCTGCCAATTAATTTGATTTACGTAGAAAAATTCCTAACTAAAATATGTCGAATACCTCCGAAGTCAATCTCTGTCCGAAATCATTAATAACGGAAATTAAAAGATTTATGTAAATTGATTACTGAAAGTACTATTCTGCCAATTTCTCCTGATAATTGAAACTGTTCGTTTGCCTTGGAACTGTACGTAGGGATTTTAATGTAACATCCAACTGTTTTACTTGTTCTAACGCCTCGAAAATAATTGCTTGAATACTTTTTATTTTATTTTATTAAGGCTTTGGATACAATATCGTCAGCCTATCCACCTCAATAGACTGTGAAAGTGTGATGCCACAAGTGTATTACGGTTGTGAACATGTCCATCGTGTCCATATGGTTGGATCCGCGCCTGCAGAGTTCCGAAAAAGTTAAAAATATGTACTAAAGTAGTCTCCAACATGCCTTAAAGGAATATGGAAGCATACATAGATACGTTGAAACAAAAAACCTAAATATTTTAAGTATCCATTTCCTAGTCTGCAACTACTGAGCAATCTTACATTAAAAATATACTTGGTTACTTGAGATACTTTTTAGAATGCAAAAAAATTATTATGACCGAATCCGGATTGACTAGGTTCCAGTGTAGGTACATATATATACCTACTCACAATCCATATAATAAATTCATACGTCCATGTCTTAGTTGGTTAAAAGAATGAAATGTCATTGATTTATTTACCAAGTTGAATGTAACAAATATTGACTTATGTATGTACACGATTTTGATAATGAAATGATTATACTGGAAAAAAAAGAAAACCCGACTAAAAACGTGTTCCGTATTTTCCAAAATAATATACATGAGATTTGTAGGATATTTTTCGCTCTTTAATTTTGATCATGAGACATTTTTGTCTAAAATGCACTGAAAATGAAATACTGAAAAAAAAGCAGGAAAATTTTATAACGTCACGCGATGTTTTGTTATAATATTTTGCCTACTTCTAAAAGGAAATATAAACAAACAAATTTTTACAGTTTTAATATTGATTTGAATGCAAATCGCAAAACAAAACAAATTTTCCCAGTTTTAACATTTATTTGAATGTAAATCGCTATTATTAAATGTTAAGACGGTTAAGGTTGTTAGAAAATGGTCGGGGTAAAATACAGTGGGGATTTTGGTGGTAACCTAGTTTTCCCAGCATGTTTTGAGTGGAAGTCACGCCAAACGGCCCAATATTTTTGTAGGCCGCTATTATTTTCTCTTATTTTATTCATTTATTTTATGGTCAAATGGTTGTTCACATTTTTTCAATAGGTCGTTTAATGGACTGGTTCCGTTTCCCAATTTCAAAGGTTTTTAAAATATAAACATTGTAGGTTACACTTAAATGAAGCCACTCGCGAAGTTTCGTAAGAGTTTTATTCAAGAAACCATACCTCCCTCTGTACTGAAGACTATAAGCTAAAACTAAAAGAAACTGTGGTTTCACTTTTCCGCTCAATTATTTAGTGCGGCTGAGTACACTTCCTTCATAGATATGCCATGCACTACTTCACCAACTCATCACAGCTGAACCGTTCCTTGCAGATGCCTGAATTTGCCTCCATTATTCCTCCCTCCCAAAAAGGGACTAGGCGCTCCCCTGAGAGGGCAACTTTTTTTTACGAAGTTTTTACACTCTAATAAATAACTGTGGAAAATTTTAAAGATGCATGAATTTTTTCCTTGGGATATTTTAATTTCATTGTTCTACAAAGGTACCACTTAGATATAAAGTTGTTTACTTTAAAAAAGAGGTTAATTGAAACGTTTTTTGTTTTTATTTTCAGAAATAAAAAGAAGATGCAGCGGCCATTTTTACTAACATCATTACAAATATTATTTCAAATGATTGTTGTAACAATATGCGCCAAAATAAATCATTTAGATTTGATATCAGCAGCCTCAACACAAATCATTCCATGGCGGTGTCCAGAAATCGCACAACAACCAGCTGTTGAATGTTCGTGTGATATGCCTCACACGCTACGTTGCAATGGTGACCGTCCAGAAGCAATGCAAATTATTGGTCGAAAATTGCGTTCATTACCACCTGTAGCCTCAGTCTCATTATTGGATTGTACAGTTCAAAATGTTAGCGCACTGCCTGGACCACTGTTTGAAGGTGTTGCATTACATGGTTTAGTGGTGTCATCGGGAGCAATTAAGGATGTTCATAAGCATGCATTCATGGGCTTAGCATCTCCGTTACAAGCGTTAGGTTTACCAAATAATCAATTGAGTACAATACCAACGGCAGCTTTAGCGGCATTACCAACATTAGATCGTTTAGATTTATCACATAATCTATTGCGAAAGTTGGATAACTCATCATTTAAGGTAAAATCAAAAATACAATTCAAATCTAAGTACTCTAGAAAAACTTAGGGCGTAGCTGAGAGTTTTGGGATAGAAATTTCATAACTTTTTTCCAGATGGATTCATTTATATCAAAATATCGGACAGCACCAATTTCAAAAATTATATTTTCTCCGTGTTCGTTAGATCTTTAGGAACATTCATCCCAACAAGAAACAGTCTAGAAAATATTCTGCCTCCGTAATTAGCTCTAACAGGTTTTTTGCCTTGGTGGAAACATTTTCAGTTTCTGAACACAGATGCGAGTTCAACTCACTATTGATCAGTTGTTTTCTATGTAAGAATGAGTCAAAGCAATAAATAGCTTAATAATGTGGATCATAGGTCGTTTTTCTTCTTTTGATGAAAGGATACCATTCTCGAAGTTTGTAGAAATATTTTTAGATCACCCTGTCCATTATGTCCATGTAATAAGTCCACTTATATTCGGGAAAACATCCTTTTCTAAGATACATGGTGTTCAAATTTTGGAAGCAAAAGAAAATTTTTGTGAATATGGCCAAGCCCAGTATTTAGAATAATTGGAAATTTGACAGTATCCTCCATGACAAAGATCCTTCTACTCCATTCATCTTAGAGTTTCACCTCGGAATCTAACGAAATAAGCTGAATTTTTTCAGAAACCTTTATTTTGATAGATTAAATGACTCAAAAGTCACGTATGGTTACGTGTGCGTTGAGACAACATTTGTACTATCAAAATAAAGGTTTGTAAAAAAAATTAACTTATTCCATTTGATTCCGAGGTTGACCACTTTTTTTGACTAAGATGGTGGGTTATTCATGATTAAGGATTAATTTCGATAACCAGCAGTAAAGTTATGGTTGTGCATTCATCCTGATTCAAGAAAAAAATTTGCATCGCTACTACAGATTTATGCAATGCCCCACGCCTGGGAAATTTTCTAAACAGCCTTTTTGGCAATATTCACAATATAATTTTAATTAAACAAATTGTGTATCTACATTCTACACGGTAAGATTTTTTTGTGGATATCACTCTTTCAGTATCAGTGTAAACGCCATATTGTGTACTGTATAGAGGGAATAGTAATATTAGCAATAGTTATGGAGGACAATGCAGTATGGACGTCAGGTCTATACTGTTTGACGATATGCTCAATAATTCTGGTGGATAGCCCTATTCAATACTGTGATATTACTTATGCTAACATAGATATTACTTATTAAGTATATGTCTGTATGTCATACCATGAAGTATTGTAGTAAACGCCATACATTTCTTACCTTGAAAGGAGGATGCTTTCTCGACTCTAAGTGTACTGAGAAATTGTTATAATTTAAACGTTATCTACCCATTTGATGAAGTCCTGCTTTAATAATTTGAACCACTCTATAGAAATGAGATAATTATTAATTTTGTTCCATTTTTTTTACTAACAACATGATTTTAAGAAAATATTTAAACTTTTTTTTCTTATTTTTACAGAGTCTAGAAAATTTAACATTTTTGGATCTAAGCGATAATAAAATCTCCGAAATTAGCGAAGATGCTTTCACAACACTACCACAATTAAAAACACTACGTTTACGTGGAAATGGTTTAACAATTACTACAATACAAACATTAAAACCATTACCAGGTATCAATGATTTGGATTTAAGTTCAAATTCATTAATTGGACCATTAGGTCGCCGCTCAATATCACCAATGCCAACATTACAAATTTTACAATTATCACATAATGCAATAAGCAGTTTAAAAAAGGGTGCACTGAAAGGTTTCATCAGTTTAGTAACATTAATGTTACATCACAATCAGATTGATGTCCTAGAAGATCATGCTTTTGAGAATTTATCAAATTTAACTCAACTCGATTTATCACATAATCGTATTGTGGCTGTATCCGGAGCATCGTTGGCGCATTTACATAATTTACTTGATTTAGATTTAAGTCATAATTTTTTACGTGCAATTACCGCCGATTTAATATTGCCACTAGAGAATTTAAAATCGTTAAATTTAGACGACAATGATATATCGATAATCGCAAGTGATGCATTTCAACCAAATGTAAAATTAACAAAATTAAATTTAGCAGATAATCCACTAAATTGCGATTGCAGTTTAATTGAATTCGCTGTATGGTTATCAAATTCCGAACAATTATCATCCGAGGATAAAAAAACAATAATTTGTATGACTCCACCATCATTAGAAAATGCTTTATTATCTGAAATCAATTCAGAAAATTTACATTGTGGAGAGGATGAACATGAACCAATTATGGCTCCGCCACCACCAAGTTCGTTAATCGACGATGTTCCTGTCGCAAATATTCGTGTTACATTACGTAATTTAACGTATACTGCAAATCAAACCATTTTTGAATGGTCTATAGATGAAAATACAACAATTCCTTATACATGCGACAGTTTATTTATTTACGAAGATCTCCAAAATATTGGAGAAATGTTAATTGAAACACATAAAATCACTTGCAATAACAGTGATGATAATTTTAATCATATAACGTTAATTAATGAAAATATGGATTTAGAAATGAATCATAAATATCGTTTTTGTATTGTATTATTCGAGGGTAATTCACATTCTGATGATATTTCATTAATTGTCGGTTGTAGTGATATTATAACATTATTAAATGAAAATACAAAAAATATTAACGAAAATTTGGCAAGTATACCAAAAAAAATTACTGAAATTGAAAATATTTTTGTTGATTTTACAATTGGTAATATAATCGTGAATGTTAAAATGCGTGGTATAAAAAATTTATGTATATTAAATATTGAATTATTTAAAAATGCACAATTAGTTGATAATCAATATGTAAATTGTACAGAATCACATTATATATTTACTGGTTTATTAGATCATGGACCATATCAAATATGTGCATTAATTATTTTACAAAATAATACTGACATTAATAATAATGAGGAATACATAAACTCACAACAACCAATATCGACCACAGCGACATCTCTAAGTCGATATTGTGTACCAGTTGAAATAAGTGGTGGTGGTAATCATTTATGGTCAACAACAGATAATACAAATCGTATAAATTTTAATAATATGACAAATGTAATTTTAGTTATAATATGTGTAACATTATCAATAACTTTATTAATATTAATATGGGGTGTAAAACGTTTATTTAGTAAACCAAAAGTACAAAGTAATACTTTAGAGAATCCACATCATCAATATTTTTTACCACCGTCATCAGTCATTGAAGATGAGCAACATTCACGTTATGTTAAATTACATGCTACTACCAAATTATGAAATTTTTTTAAAAGTTTGTTGTGCAACTTTTATTTTATGTATCCGGGTACTTTTAGAGAAGCCAACCTTGAGAACTTCAAAGTGTTATTGATTCGGATGTCCAATTTTGCTAAATATAAGTTACTTGCTTGATACCCGCCCGCTACGCTGGGCTTCAAAGTAGAGACCATCGCGTTATCCATTACACTCGAAATAGAGGTAGGAATTGGTTTACATAGATAAAATATATGTAATGTTATATAGTCTTGATTCATGGAGTGTATCAGTAAAGGTGCCCATAAATTGTATCAAGAAATAAATTCCATGAATTGTATTAGAGAAATCTTTAATTTACGGTTCAAATTAATGCTCATAGATGGTGTAGTGAAATGTCATAGACTAAATTTCATTTTTTTTTAAATATCTTTATAAACTATAGCTCATGTGTTATTCTGATGTATGATCTATATTATTATTAACAAGCACATAAACAAACAAACAAACAAACATCCTTACTTTCACATTTATAATATATAAGGATAAAGATAAGTACCTATAGGGATTTAAAAGCAGAACTAAAAGATCGAAAAAGTTAAATTAAACGGTATGCTTTAAAAACGTGCCTTATTTTGTTCAAGGTTGGTCTCTCTAAATTAACCCAGGCTTGTCAGAGCCTAATTTTATTATATAAAATAAAATATTACTAGTCTACTACGTTCTTAAAATACTCCTTTTGTATTTTCAAAATTCTGCCACGAGGTTATGTCACCTCCAAATCGTTCGTCTTTTGTACGGGAACTTCTTTGGGATCTACTTTACGCCCCCTATGAAAATCTGACGCGGTGAAAATCTGAGTTACTTTAAAAAAAAATGTATTGTTAACCCTTTTGCACGCAGCCACCCTCATCGCCCAAACTGCCAGATTAATTCATCCAAATACCATTATCAGAGATACGTGGAAGTGTATAAGGTACGAGTTATTCCATTGGACTTTTTTTACATTTTCTAAGGCCTGTAAGAACTTTTTCCGCCGCTAAATTGAAATACTTTCTAGGACCTTTTTTATAAAACCATCTAAGCTAAAAAAATCCAATAGGTCTCGATGACGGTCGACTTACTACGTATTTATCAACGTGGGTGCTACTACTCTGACTAATTTCGAGGAGCATTCTTTCCTTAGATACAGTCGACTGAAAATAAAGGGTTAAGGCTAAAAAATAAATTAGGTTCTGACAATATTCCATATTGTGATAGAAATTAAAAAAATTAATCATTTTGTAAATATTATGTATAGTAAAACATTGAAAAACAAATTATTCATAATGTGTAAATAATACAATTAATATACTTTAGGAGCTACACATCTCGTACCCGATCAGTGTCAATTTCTAGCACCCGAGTTTTTTTTTTCTATTTTAAAGCGCTGAATTCAGTTTTTGCAGGCGCTTTGCTATAAAGTTGTGTCAAAAATTGTTATAAACAATTATTTTAAGCAAATAGGAAATTTGTATTCATATGGCTTAAAAAAATTTTTGCCAAGTATTTTGGCACATTTTAAACAAAAAAGATGTCTGGCAACTATTTTGTAAAAACCAAAGGCTCCGATAAAAAAATTGCACAAGTTTCAAAAATTTACTTCAAAGCGAACATTAAATAAAAAGATTTTTTTTTTGTAGTTTTAAATATGTAATATGGTACTTAGAGACCATAAAATTTTTTGTAAAACCCATAGTTAGCGAGGAAAAAATTGGCAAATTTTCAAAAATTTACTTTTTATAACTAGTTTTCCATAAACTACGAGGCAACAAAATTTATTTAAAAAAAGTCTCCAGAAAAACACAGGCAAGTTTAAAAAATTCGTATTTTTAGGAATTTTTTCCTGGGTTTACAAAAAAATTGCAAGGCACCTTTTTTACTTAAAATCAGCCAAAAATACTGAAGAAATTTTTATTTTTTAACCCATAGTTTTTAGAAAAAAATTTGTAAAAAAAAAAAATTGCTAAAGTTTTACTCGGAATCTATGAGTTTTAGAAAAAATGCAAGATACATTTGCTTATAATAGGCTGAAAAATTTTTATCAGCCAAAAATGTCATTTCTGTATTTCTTTATAAAAATTGTTTCTAACGATTTTTACATAGATTTAGCACATTCGAAATGGAGTCAAGCAAATTTGAAAAGTTCAGCGAATAAAACTACACAAAAAACTTGGGTGTATACATGGGCATCCATCTGTTACGGAAAGTGGTGCGCCTAAACTTTTATGTTTTAGAAAATTCTATGACTGAATTTATGAAATTTCTTAAAAAATTAAATTTTTATTTTATTTCAGGGATTTATTTATTGTATACAAAATAACGTACTAAAATTTAAAAAAAGTAATTATTCTAGAGTAGCTTACGTAAGCAGAGTTGAGAATGTACAATGTTTTACTGTAGTGTAATGGTTGACATTTATACCAATCGGTTTTTTCCAAAATGGAGAAAAATAAACCAAATAATATCAAATAATAATGAAAATAAATTAAAATTTGGACAAAAACAAAAATACAAAACAATTAAGCTTTTATTTAAAATGCAACGTATCGTCTATATTGATTAAGACTTTATCAAGCAATTTAAAATTAAAAATGCCTATTTAAAATCAGATACAAACCAAAAAGACATAATAGTATAATCAATAATTAAATTAAAACATGTTAATTGTTTATCCTATTAAATTACAAAATTAAGGAAACATGATAATAATGATGAATTAAATTTATCAAATTTTAAAAAAACTCCGAGAAATTTTCCTGGTACGGAATCCTAAACTCGCACTTGAAACATATCTAAAAACACTCTCCATTAAATTACCTTTCAAACGAAACAAAAAACATAAAAAGCGGTTCATCCGTTTAGGCGCTACGATGCCACAGACAGTCAGACAGGCTCATGCACATAGCGCTCAAACGTATAACATTCCTTTTTTGTTTCCGGGGTTTAAAAGTTTGAAACTTTATATAAGTGTTTTTTGTTTGCATCTAATGTTAAATAGTAATGATTTTCAATTTTCAGTTGTTTGATAAAGTCTAAATCAATAAAAACGAAACGTTGTATTTTAAATAATAGCTTATAATACAATGAACAAGTAGGAAAAAAGTGTCGAAAGTGAGGATCCGAAGCAGCACCGATTTCAATGAAATTTTTTGTAACGTGTTTATAGGATACAAAAGAACATTCAGCCAACTTAACCTAGTCAGACAGGGGCATTGAGCCCCAGCGGGAGGCATATGTAGCTCAAATTTTTTTGAAATGCTTATTTTGGCTTAAAATTGTCATATAGTAGGTATTTTTGATCAATGATTACAAATCTGGTGTTAGATAAACGGATTCTGTTACGTATTCCGAAAATCGTGCAATTTTTAGCCTAGAATTTAACTTTTTTAGAACAAAAACTGCAAATAAAGTATTTACTGTCCAAACTGTGCTCTAGGAGGTATTTTTGGTTGTTGATTACGAATCCGATGTCAGATTACACGGATTCTGTCACGTCTTCCGAAAATCGTGCCATTTTTGGTAAAGAATTTAATTTTTTTTCACCAAAAATACCAACTAAGTGTTTATAAAAAATGACACGATTTTCGGGAGACGTCATAGAATCCGTGTAATCGGACATCGAATTCGTATTCAGCGACCAAAAATACCTACTAGATGACAATTTTAAGCCAAAATAAGCATTTCAAAAAATATTTGGGCTACTTATGCCCCCTTCTGCTACATTAAGTTGGCTGAATGTTCCTTGGGGTCCTATAAACAAGTTACAAAAAGTTTTATTAAAATCGGTACTCTTTCCTCACTTTTCCCATGCATACTGGCTAATTAGTTGTACTATTAATTTTTTTGTGATTTCCTTTTTGTCCTTCGCATTAAGCTGCATAATTATTGTATGTATTGATATCCGATGTGGATTAAAAAAAATTTTTTCTCCTGTCTTTCGACAAAGAGAATATGTGCGATTGTACCAACAAAATATGAACATGTATACGACAGGACAACCAATATTTTATCGTATTTATCAAGAATCTATAAAATCTCTCACTACAGCATACAGCAAACTCAACTCCAGATAGCGTCAACTCCAATCTTTATTAACTTTGATTAATATTTGATTAATTTTAACATAAAGTACTAGTCCAATTATGCTAATTATATTATTGTAAATAAAAGTATTATTATATTAATCACGCTAAATAAAAAATTGCGCTTATCACAGATTTAAAACAAAATGTAATTAAGTATATTTCTTACTAAAAAACAATCTTTGTGCCATTTTCCTTTGCTTCATAATTTATATTAAAAACTTAAGAATAATGTTAATATCTAATTTAAAATGATCTGTAATGTGCTTTAAGTATTGAGATTTTTGTTAATATTGTTATTGTAATTAAAAATAAAAAGCTCACTGCCTATTTGAATAAATTTATATTTTTAGATAATGTCTTGTATTATTTTTTTACCAATCTCAAAAAAATTGTGATATAATCTATATTAGGCCCATAGAATAGCGGAAAAGGATATGGGTTACGTGTTGTTTTTAGTTACAGGTCACAAGTTTGTTTGATCTCTGGAGGAGGGGGGTTATTCACATAATAGACTTGCCGAGTCCACTCACTCGGAACCTGAGGGGTGGAATTAAACAAATTCGGCTGGAAATTTTGTTTTAATTTCTTTTAAGCGATGTAAGTCGTAAATGGTGCCAAAGAATACAGATACATAAAGAACAACAGTTCTATACAAATATACGAACTCACCATTTGGTATTTTGAACTTCTTCTCATGCTACAGCCAAAAAAAAAATACATTGGTTTTTTATATTCACCGATAGATGACTCTATGGGCATATTTTTATTTTTTTTGTCTCATCATAGGCGTGCATTTAAAATACCGTCCCTAAAAATTCAAGCAGTAAAATTGATTATATTTTTTCCTTAAATCAATTTAATACAATCACCTCTAAAAAAATTAAAAAAAAAAAACTATGTTCTGTATAAATTAGGTAAACGAATGATTGTTTTTACTGTACCTGACTTAATTAATTTATATAAAAAATATAATAGAAATTTTCTTTTTTATAAATTAGAGGTAAGAAAACATAATAGTTATATTTATTATAGAATTTATCTATTTAGTTTTGTTATATAACTGAATTAAATAATTTTTATTAAGAATAAAATTGTTTATTATTACCTAAAACTGAAAAACTTTTTTCAGATCATTCACATTTTGCATTCATTATTTTTTAACTTAAATGATATTATAAAGTTTACTTAAGTTTAGTTTTTACAGAGGTGATCGTATTAAATTGATTTAAAGAAAAAATGTAATCAAGTTTGTTGCTTGAATTTGTACTGACGTTATTTCACAATGAAATATTATAGAAATAAATAAATGCACGCTTATGATGAGATAAAAAAAAAAAATATTATGCGCATAGAGTTATCTATCGGTGAATATAAAAAACCAATGTATTTTTTTTGGTTGTAACATGAGGAGAAGTTCAAAATACCAAATGGTGAGTTCGATCTGTATTCTTTGCTAAAACCATGGATATAGAAATATTAAAATCTAAAACACGAAATATCATCGTTCTATTTGAATTTCCCGCAAATGAGAGACGCAGCCAATCAAAAGTAGGCACATTGATTCCCCCCTGAGTGATACACCCCTTTGTCTAAAGTAGGACTTTATACTACATCCGTACTATAATTACTAGATCCGTGGATTCGGCCCAATATTTTATCTATGATTCGGCCCTTTTTGTTCAAACATCCGTTGGGTTATATATTCTATGTTCAAACATTACGAACACAATTAATAAAAGAATGGACGGTAAGTTTTTTTTATTTATTTATAATATTTATTTAAATGATAATATAAACAAAATATAGGTGAAAATGTGAAAAATGAAGAATTCTGTTTAAAATTAGAAATCAAAGAAGAGGTTAATGACGAAATATTATATGAAGTGGATTCGAAAAATAATGAAATATGTGACTATATTAGTGATAATAAGTTACATTCAGAATTAATTTTAAAAGATGAAAGCTATGATGAAATATTTGAAGAAGCTGAAACTGATTTAAATTATCATGAATTGTTAAAGGAAAATTATTTTTGTGATAAAATATTTACAGCTGAAATTGAATTACGTAACAATGAAAAATTGCTCAAGCATAAATTGTATTCATGTGATGTGTGTGATGAAAAGTTTAAGCAACAACATTATTTAATTGTTCATAAACGAATTCATACTGGAGAAAAACCATTCTCTTGTGATGTTTGTGAAAAAAAATTTAACGGAAAACAACATTTAGTTGCACATAAACGATTACATACTAGAGAAAAACCATTCTCTTGTGATGTTTGTGAAAAAAAATTTAACGGAAAACAACATTTAGTTGCACATAAACGATTACATACTGGAAAAAAACCATTCTCTTGTGATGTTTGTGAAAAAAAATTTAACGTAAAACAACATTTAGTTCGACATAAACGATTACATACTAGAGAAAAACCATTTTCTTGTGACGTTTGTGAAAAAAAATTTAACGGAAAACAACATTTAGTTGCACATAAACGATTACATACTAGAGAAAAACCATTTTCTTGTGACGTTTGTGAAAAAAAATTTAACGTAAAACAACATTTAGTTGCACATAAACGATTACATACTGGAAAAAAACCATTCTCTTGTGATGTTTGTGAAAAAAAATTTAACGTAAAACAACATTTAGTTCGACATAAACGATTACATACTAGAGAAAAACCATTTTCTTGTGACGTTTGTGAAAAAAAATTTAACGGAAAACAACATTTAGTTGCACATAAACGATTACATACTAGAGAAAAACCATTTTCTTGTGACGTTTGTGAAAAAAAATTTAACGGAAAACAACATTTAGTTGCACATAAACGATTACATACTGGAGAAAAACCATTTTCTTGTGACGTTTGTGAAAAAAAATTTAACGTTAAACAACATTTAGTTGTACATAAACGATTACATACTGGAGAAAAACCATTCTCTTGTGACGTTTGTGATAAAAAATTTGTTCACTCACAACTTTTAATTCGACATAAACGAACACATACTGGGGCAAAACCATTTTCATGTTATATTTGTGAAAAAAAATTTAAACACCAATGCGTTTTAGTAGCACATGAACGAATTCATACTGGAGAAAAACCATTCTCTTGTGATGTTTGTGAGAAAAAATTTAACATAAAACAGAATTTAGTTGTACATAAACGAATTCATACTGGAGAAAAACCATTCTCTTGTGATGTTTGTGAAAAAAAATTTAACGTAAAAGAACATTTAGTTCGACATAAACGATTACATACTGGAGAAAAACCATTCTCTTGTGATGTTTGTGAAAAAAAATTTAACCAAAAACAACATTTAGTTGCACATAAACGATTACATACTGGAGAAAAACCATTCTCTTGTGATGTTTGTGAAAAAAAATTTAACGTAAAACAACATTTAGTTCGACATAAACGATTACATACTGGAGAAAAACCATTTTCTTGTGACGTTTGTGAAAAAAAATTTAACGTTAAACAACATTTAGTTGCACATAAACGATTACATACTGGAAAAAAACCATTCTCTTGTGATGTTTGTGAAAAAAAATTTAACGTAAAACAACATTTAGTTCGACATAAACGATTACATACTAGAGAAAAACCATTTTCTTGTGACGTTTGTGAAAAAAAATTTAACGGAAAACAACATTTAGTTGCACATAAACGATTACATACTGGAGAAAAACCATTCTCTTGTGACGTTTGTGATAAAAAATTTGTTCACTCACAACTTTTAATTCGACATAAACGAACACATACTGGGGCAAAACCATTTTCATGTTATATTTGTGAAAAAAAATTTAAACACCAATGCGTTTTAGTAGCACATGAACGAATTCATACTGGAGAAAAGCCATTCTCTTGTGATGTTTGTGAGAAAAAATTTAACATAAAACAGAATTTAGTTGTACATAAACGATTACATACTGGAGAAAAACCATTCTCTTGTGATGTTTGTGAAAAAAAATTTAACGTAAAACAACATTTAGTTGTACATAAACGATTACATACTGGAGAAAAACCATTCTCTTGTGATGTTTGTGAAAAAAAATTTAACGTAAAAGAACATTTAGTTCGACATAAACGATTACATACTGGAGAAAAACCATTCTCTTGTGATGTTTGTGAAAAAAAATTTAACCAAAAACAACATTTAGTTGCACATAAACGATTACATACTGGAGAAAAACCATTCTCTTGTGATGTTTGTGAAAAAAAATTTAACGTAAAACAAAATTTTGTTCGACATAAACGATTACATACTGGAGAAAAACCATTCTCTTGTAATGTTTGTGAAAAAAAATTTAACGTAAAACAAAATTTAGTTGTACATAAACGATTACATACTGGAGAAAAACCATTCTCTTGTGATGTTTGTGAAAAAAAATTTAACGGAAAACAACATTTAGTTGTACATAAACGATTACATACTGGAGAAAAACCATTCTCTTGTGATGTTTGTGAAAAAAAATTTAACGTAAAACAACATTTAGTTCGACATAAACGATTACATACTGGGAAAGAATCATTCTCATGTGACGAATGTGAAAGAAAATTTAACTCAGAACACCATTTAATTAAACATAAACTAAAAAAACATACTACAGAAAAACCAGCAGCGTGTGATGGTCATAATAAAACATTTAAGTTTAAGAAGAGTTTAGTAAAACAAAGACTTGTACATTTAAGACCACCAACACCTCCATACGTATGTGAAGATTGTGACCTAATTATTACCAATCAAAATGAATTAAAAGATCATAAACATAAAAATATTGTTATTTTAATAAACAAATAAATATTTATTTATTAAAAATAAAAAAGTTATTATTTTAGAATATCGTTTATTTAACCCCCAGCGTACCCGTATTCCGGTATTCTATAACTTTTTGACGATGACGGTTGATATCGTTGTTGGTAGAGGTCGCTCTGTATTTATACTAGGGACAATGGGGGCTAGTGCCAGGGTGGCAAATTTTACAGGGGCGACAAAGTTCGGAGTGTGAAAAATAGTACATTACACACCTAGAGAGCAAAAGTAAGAAATGTCTCAAATCTCATATTCATTGTCGCATGAGGTGAAGCCAAGGGTGAACAAAATGTGATCTCTTTACTTGCTCCCGTGGTGTGTATCTTTTTTTCACCCGCCTTTGGCGGAAAGCGAAAACTTTGTTTTGCACTGTGGGTAGAAAGTTGACACTTTCTTCAAGAATATGAGAAAAAATCTTCTTCACGTTATCGAAAATGCTTTGATAAGTTTAATCGTGTTGAAAATATCTTCAAATTATAATAAATAAAATTTTTTTCAATTCAGAACATAATTTTCAAACTGTCAATATTATTGGGTATATTTTTTTTATAAAGAAATACTGTTGGTCGCTAAATCTATCTCCAATTCTGCGTTAGATCTAGAAATGGGAGTTAAACCAGTTGAATATTTGTGTGTGCGGAGAGCTCTAATAATTAACATTAGGGTCAAACAGGGTAAAAAATATTGTAAAAGGCTGTGTAAGGGTGAAAACTGGAACGATCACTTTTCTAGGAAACTACATGAGTTACGATTATCTAACTTGAGCAGTGAGACCGGAAATCTTCAAGCTAAAAAATCTATTAGATTATTTTCTTTGACCGAGTTAATCAATGACGTCAAATCCAAAGACAGTTTAAGCCTATTTAGCAGGCTCAACCACTATCAACAAAGATCTAAGTATTTACACATCACGAATAGAAACAAAAGGCACGTTACTGCCAAGTTCAGGCTGTATGGCTTCAAATGGAACTCTAGAAAGTCGGTGGTGCAAGAGTGTGCGTCAATTGTGCACTGCAGCAGATAGCGTATAACATCTATTAGAGCAGAGATTAATAAAACAAAAGAGAGGGACACGCAAGTGGGTCCCTAGCACTTAGGCCAAGAGTCCTATGTGCCCTCGTTGAGAACGATCTGTCACCCTAAAACGAGGCATCTTCGTATAAGATGCGTTACACTGGTTAGTTAATATTGCATTTTTGAAAAATTATTAACTTCAAATATGTTTTGATTCAGGCATTGCAGAGAGAGCAACATTGAACTCATTATTGGATGTGACGCCAACGCGCACTGCGAGGCGTGGGGCAGCACAGACAATAATGGGAGAGGGCTCGATCTTCTGGAATATCTTACAGAAGAAAACTTGGATTTCCTGAACAGAGGGTCGGAACCGACCTTCGTCACAGCGGTAAGACAAGAAGTTTTAGACCTCACACTTTGCAACAGGAATGTGAGGAGCAGAATCAGAAATTGGAGAGTTTCTGAGGAACCATCGCTATCAGATCACCGGCTCATTAGGGCCCAATTAACGGAGATCTTGAAAGAAACTGAATGGAGAAGAAATCCCAGACAGACTAACTGGATAGGCTACGTAGAGGATCTTAAATCCCTGCTAACGGACTTTCAGGGTAGGTATGGAACGCCGGAGGATCTTGAAAACACGGACCGTGTGCTCAGAGATGCAATCCAGGCTTCATATGAAGAAAACTGTCCTTTGAAAAAGGTGGGACTGCAAGGTCACCATCTGAAATGGAGCAAGGAGTTAGAACACCTGAAGAGAGGGGTGAGAAAGCTTTTTAACAGGGCAAAAAAAGCGAAGACCGAGAGAGCTTGGTCGACCTATAAAGCTAGTCAAAAAGTCTACAGAGACCTTTTGAGGAAAAACCAGAGGGACTCTTGGAGAGATTTCTGTACCAACACGAAATCTATGTCGGACGTAGCGAAGCTGTCAAAAGTTCTCGCCGGGAATAAAACCGAGGGGTTAAGGTTTCTGAAAAAAAGTGATGGTACATACACCTCCTCAGCACAGGAAACCTTACCGAATCGGAGTAGAAGGAAAAATTGGTCGCTGGCAGCGAAAATTGTAAAACCAGAACTGGTTAAAAGAGCGGTAAATTCTTTCGAAGCCTTTAAAGCACCAGGACCTGATGGAATATATCCGGTGCTTCTGCAGAAAGGCCTGGAAGTCTTCCTCGGGAAATTGACGGGCCTGCTTAGAGGCTGCATCGTGCTAGGCTTCACACCAAGAGAGTGGAAGGGGACTAAGGTTGCCTTCATACCAAAGGTTGGAAAGAAGGATTACACTCAAGCCAAAGATTATCGTCCTATCAGTCTGACTTCGTTCTTACTAAAGACCCTGGAAAGATTGGTGGACTGGTATCTGAAGAGAGAGACCCTGCGGGTCAGTCCCCTACATGAGGAGCAACATGCCTATCAAACAGGCAAATCGACGGAAACGGCCTTGAATTCAGCTGTTAGCTTCATAGAACAACAGATACAAAACAAGGGAGTTTGCCTAGGAGCTTTTCTGGACATCGAAGGAGCTTTCAACAAGACCTCGAGGAGATCCATTGAAGCCGGAGCTAGAAGACATGATATACCTGAAGAAATAATCCGATGGATCATGAGTACGCTAGACAACAGACAGCTGACTGCGGAATGGCAAGACAGTACAGTGAAAGGAACTGTGTCTGAAGGTTGCCCGCAAGGAGGGGTGTTGTCGCCTCTCCTATGGAGTTTAGTTGCGGACGAACTGATAGAAAAATTGAACCGTTTTGGAGTCAAAGCTATCGGTTATGCAGATGACATTGTCATCCTGGTAAGAGGATCCTTTGAAGAGACACTGCAAGATATCCTTCAACAGGCGCTCGACCAGACGATGGATTGGTGCAATGAGAATGGTCTCAGCATCCAACCAGAGAAAGTTGGCATCCTAGTCTTCACTAGGAAATACAAGCTGAAACCTCTGAAAAAGATGAGGATCGGAAATAGACAGGTCGACTATTCGACGGAGATGAAATATCTGGGCATTATCCTGGACAACAGACTCCGATGGAACAAACACCCGGAAGCCACTTGTCGGAAGGCCATAGTTACCTTCTGGCAATGCAAGAGAGCCTTCGGCCTAAGATGGGGACTGGGACCAGAGCAGCTAATGTGGATTTACACGGCTATCATAGTTTCCAGGTTCGGTTATTCTGCCTTGGTCTGGTGGAGTAAAATAGAACAGACAACTGCCGAAAGACAGCTGGAGAGAATCCAGGCTCTCTTTCTGAGAAGTATATGTGGAGTCAGGAAAAGCACTCTGACAGCTGCCCTTAGAGCTCTGTTGGATGTACCACAGCTTTCTCTGACCATCAAAAGTACAGCAATGAAGTCTGCATACAGACTACACTGTATAGGACAATTGAGAAGATGGAATAGTGACCTGTCCAAACTTTTCAAAGGTAAACTGTTGGCTCTTAAAAACGAACCACAGGACAAAATCAGAACCCTATCGATGGAGGAGCAACTCTACAAGATATGCCTTCCAACGAGAGAGGACTGGAAGGTCAGCAGAGGACCAAAACATGGCCAAATTTGGTTCACAGACGGCTCCAAAACCGCAGAGGGTGTTAGCGCAGGGTTCTTCCCAAGAAGGGCTAATGGCACATCCATCAAGTTGGACAGTTACAATACTGTATTCCAGGCGGAGCTGGTAGCCATCATGAGATGTGCTGACTACCTCCAATTGGCCAACTTGAGGGATGATGTGATTAGCATCTGCACAGACAGTCAAGCAGCACTCAAAGCGCTATCAAACTGTACAGTGTCATCGCAACTCGTCAAGGAGACTAGAAACAGTCTAAAAAACCTGACGAGGAACAATAAAGTCAATATTACCTGGATCCCCGGACATACTGGCTGGAACGGTAATGAGAGAGCAGACAAGCTGGCCAAACTGGGAACCACCATGGCTCCCACTCAAGAAAAGCTTGCGAGGATGCCATACCAAGAAGGTCTTAACAGATTAGAAGATAATCTGAAAAACCAACAATTAAAGGCATGGACCAGCTACGAGGGAGGGCGAATCGCCAAAAGCCTGTTGGGTGAGGGAAACTCGCTCGGTAACAGAGCCGAGGAGATCTTGAAACTAAACAGAGCTGATATCAGAATCATCGTAGAATTACTCACAGGGCATGATAACCTGAACAAGTTCCAACATCAGATCGGAAAAAGACAATCTCCTGCGTGTGACAGATGCGGAATTTCAGAAGAAACATCGATCCATTTTCTCTGTTACTGCCCGGCGCTCACACAGCAGCGAAAGAAATGGTTTGGTCCGGCCATAGTCGAACCAGAAGAAATTAGGAAACTCAGCGCTAGGCAGATCCTGGGTTTCTGTACATCAGTTGGTTATAATAGCCACTGAAATGCGTAGCGGGGATAGAGTACAAGGGTCTATTTGGCTAAGTGCTCTGAACCATTGCTTCGAGGCCCGATGCTCGAGCATGGCCCGCTAACCTCTATACTCATACTCATACTCATACTCATGTTTTGATTCAAGTTCAAAATTTACTGAAACTACCAATTGAATATCCTAACATACACAACAATTTTGGGGGTCCATTTAGGCCACTTTGGGAATTGTATTAGATGATTGTCATGGAACCGAAGGAGAAAACTGAGGCACAAATATTAAAAAACTAAAATCCGTTTAAGGTTGAAGATATTTTCAACATATCTAACCCAACAGCTATAAAACAATTGACAACCTATTTAAAATATATTTTAGATAACATAGACGCCTACCTGTATTATAATTAAGCATATCAATGTGCCAGTTACACTCATCAAAATTTCTTAATAATTTCAATAAATTAATTATTGGTATTAAAGGGAATAAATAGTATATTACACATCTAGGGAGCAAAAATATAGAATGTCTGAGATCTCATGATCCTTGTCGCGCGAGGGGAAGTCGAGGGTGACAAACATTTCCTGTTAATATCTTACTCAATAAGTTTAGTTAATTTTTTGTATACCATGTATATAAATGTATCAAGGTATATTAAGTTTAGTTTGTAACGCTTAAAAATATTGATGCTACAAACAAAATTTTGCTATACGTGTTCATAAAATCCATTTCCGGTTGTCCGTCCGTCTGTCTGTAAACATGATAACTCAAAAACGAAAAGAGAAAAAATGTTTTAATGTAAAAAATGTTTCTTATCATAAAATAAATAACTCTTGTTTGAAACATTTTTTCGTAAAAACACTGCTTACCCGTCAGAGCGCAAATTAGGTTAGAAACATTATATAGTATGTATACATACCGTTTGAGAAGCATCTAGGGATAGAACTTTATGTCTGTAGTATGACTGAATACAGAATACATAGGTTTAGTAATGCATCTAAAAGAGTAAGGACTACAGATACGATAAACAGATACGATAGGTCAAGCTGTTGTATTCATCCAGAGAGTGGGAGATTTGTTGCATACAATATTATTAAGACTTGACCTATCGTATCTGTTTATCGTATCTGTAGTCCTTACTCTTTTAGATGCATTACTAAACGAATGTATTCTGTATTCAGTCATACTACAGACATAAAGTTCTATCCCTAGATGCTTCTCAAACGCACGGTATACAGGTGACTATTGTTTATACTTTAAATTACGTTACATATATTATGCATGTGTTTTTTTTGTTAATCTTTCTTTATTTAGGTCAGGTTAGGCTGTTATATTGGCTGTCCATGTAGGACAACTGTGGTAACAGAAGCAACCTTCGACTATGAATACACTTTGTATTCATATCTTTCTTAATTACTTTTTCGCTATGGTTAGTCAACCATACTCTAGAACTTTCTTTGAATGTCTCGATATTATGGTTGTTTCTGTCACACACATAAACGGCCTGCTTTACTTAATCTATAGATTGTGTATTTTGTGCTTTAACGTGAGAGAGCTCGGGTACTGCGCCCCCGATACATTTTAGGTAAGATAGGTAATTTAATTATCTACAATAAAAGTTATTACCATTTTTGGTCTAAAGTGCACGATTATGGAGATATAGCCTAAAACGGTTTTCCTTAAAATGGAGGCACTTCCCCCGCCTATTAATGTAATACTGAACATATTTAAATAATAAAATAAGTCTTGCAGTGAGATAAGTTCATAATCATGAAAGAAAATGTAGATTGTGTATTTTGTGCATTTGACCTTCTACTGCGTCTGGGGGAGTGTTAGCCTCTTCGGATTGGTCTGTCTTTTTCAATATTGACTTAAAATGGTCATTTGAACACTCTGTGTAAATTTCAGCTTTTATACTTTAACGTGAGAGAGCTCGGGTACTGCGCCCCTGATTACCTGATACCTACCGAAGGCACCGTTAGTCAAGGTTTGTAGCCCCCAAAGATTGTTCCCTACACCAGTGAGAATACGCAAAAAAAATTTCAGCTTTTATACTTTAAAGTGTGTCTGGCAGGCGCTGGCACTTAGTCCATTATGTATCTGTATTCTTTGATGGTGCACTTAGGGATACTGGTGCTATGAAACTTTTTCTACCGTAGATATTGTAGGTACTATAACTTAAAATAAAATTTTGTTGCAAATGTTTGCGAAAAAATGCCTAAAAGATGCTATTTTTCAATTGAATTTATTTATTTATAAGGGTGTAGGAAACAAAATCGCTAATTAAAGCAGGCATTTCACTCTTTCGATTCCCGTCAAGCAGATTGTGATCGGATAAAAAATCAGACCTTGGGGCCTGCCTAATGTTAACAATTTTTTTCAGACATTTAGTGCAAAATGGAATTGTGCAAAAATTATCAGGCTGAATGAAATGTTCCAAAGTTTATTTTTTCCGTTGAAGTTTCAGCTACGAGGTAGAGAGAAAAACAAATAGTTCTATAGAAACAGTGTTCTAGTGCACCATTTACGAGTTATATCGCTTACAAGGAAGTAAAATAAAATGGACTATGTAGGTCTATTATGCGAGTACCTTCTCCCCTCCCCCTCCAGAGATAAAAAAATATTCTGGTCTGTAACTGAAAACAACACTTAAAATCCGTAACTTCATGGGCCTTCATAAGATATAATTTTATCGGATGTGTTCTTCGCTATGTTTCAAGAAAATCTATTCAGCCGTTTGAAGATCATCACCTATTTTATGATTGTTATCCCGTATGCAACGCTAAACTCGAACTTAAAGAACAGCATAGAATATTGTCGAACAAATTATCTTCCAAACAAAAACAAAATCAAAATTGGTTCATCCGTTTAGGAGCTACAATGCCACAGATACACAAACACATTAAATTTATAACACCCTTCTTTGTTAGTCGGGGGTTAAAAGGAGGAAGGTTGTTTGAAAAGTAGAAATCGCTTATTTAGCTTATTTGAATTAAATGGGGCCGTGGAGGATGCTCAAAAGAAAGACTTTCACCTAGTTTATTATGTTTATAGTGCTCCGAACCAATATATGTTTATTATTTTATAATTTTTAATCCTCTGCGCCTAATACTCAACATTTTATTTGTATCCGTCTAACGCAGTATAAAATGCGTGTTTCGCATGTCTCACTGTGGAGAACAAATGCCTGAACTTATTTTAACAAATGAGGAATTGTTAGAAGTATGGTAACGGTACGGGTAACATACGATAGACAACAAATGCGATGCTCATAGGAATCGGATTTACGGACGTAGGATGCCATAATGACTTCCAGGTTGATATGTTATAGAGAGCAAACACGCAAACTAATTTCAACAAACGAGGTATCTGTAGAAACGTGAAGACAGTCCGGGCAAGAAAAGATGAATTCCTAAGAATATATGGGTATTGCGGTCTCTTCGTCGCCATATTTTCCACGAAGTTCTTCTACTATGTAGCCAAAAATTCTTTAATTATTTAAATGAATGGCGTTTAAAATAAAAGTTTTAAATAACTTTTTAATAAATCTATGAATGAAAAATTTTGCCGGATAAATTTATTGTTTAATAATTAGTAAGTGGTCATTGTGTCCGACAAATTTCCTGTTGCATTTTTTCAGACCCATAGCTTAAATATGACGCTATCGTACTTATTTGAGCACGCAGCACTTTCGAAAAAAGCCGTGGTAGTTTGTTAGACTCACGAAGTTTCAAGCATGTATTAATCATTATACAAATCACCCTTTCTGTCCCACGGTCTAAATAAATTAATCACCTTCGAAAATCCGAAACCAATAGAAAACATATATTTTCTACCTACTCGGCTATTTAATCATCTAGTAGTAAATATAAGTAGACCTCATTTAGCCTTTCTTTATAATTTACACAAAATAAAAAACGATCTTTATTTTCTTTAGGTTTCGGGTTGATGATAACTTATTTTTTCACCGTAAGTAGTTAAATTTTTGTTAGTTATTAAAAATTTTTTGTCTAGTTATTTAAAGGCATTTATTATGTTTATATCTAATTATCTTTTGAGCCAACCAGGAAACAGGATACTTGAAATCACAAGAGTGATAAAATAGTTGTTTATGTTCATTATGATGTTTCAGTTAGTTTGTATTTATTTACCATGATTAGTTTGTGCATTTTTGTGTTAATTTTGTTATTTAATCCAATCAATGGAGAATCTAAAAAAAATAATTCAATCAAAATTGGTAAGAAAATTAAAGTATTTTGTTTTTTATATCTTTAAGATTAAAAAAAAATACATTTTCCAATTTACGAAGGATCGTTTTATAGTCAAATCAATTTCTAACACAATCAATTTGTAATTATTATTCCCGGTCTACCTACATCGTGAACCTACTCATTAATTATAATTTAATTTAATTTGCCGATCCCGGATCTGCAAATTCTAAAAAAAAATCGCAAATCGAGGCTCAATAAGATCAGGGCTATTTCGAAAACTGGGATTGTTGGAAAAATTCAATATAATTTATACATAAAATAAAACACCGAAAAAACACCATTCGAATCTATGTATTCAAGCGAAACTGTACATATAAAACATACAAGCTATTTTTTTTTAGTTGACATATTCTTGAAATTCGAAAAATAGCTTTTATCGATGAAAATGCTTCAAACGAAAAATGTTTGGTGAGTAGGCGCACAACATACACAGACATTAAACGTGACTTAGGTTTTCAAGCTCACTTCATATTTGGTAATCGATAGATGAACACTTTAAGAAATTTAAAAAAATAACATTTTTGATTCGTAACATTTTTCCGCAAACCGTACAGTTTAGGCAAAAACAGACAAGTTTTACCCAAAATTGTTATTTCGTATAATTGTTTCTGCGAAATCAAGGCACAATTTGGAAAAAATTATCCAATAAATCCAATAAAAGTGGTTTGTTTTTCTATAAAGACCACTTTATTTCAAATTGAATGAACAAACGTACAAAAAGCTAGATTTTTGCTATCAATTATAACTGCCTAAACTACTCGGTTTACACCAAGCCAAGAACAATAAATTTCATTTCAATATTGTAATTATTTATAAAGAACAACTTTCTAATTTAAAGCAATCATTTAATGTTTATCAGTTATGAATCAGAGTGAGTTTTTAATTGAACCTGAAAACGATGCCGAGTAAGATCCAATTCGATGCTAATATTTTTCGTTCGATTAAATTTATTTATCATATGTCAACTTAAAAAAAACACCCTGTAAATGGTATGCATGAAAGGGCGGCAATTCTTATTTTTGCACCGAGTGGGAAAATAGCTAAATCGGGCCCGTTTTATAGATTGTTGTAATATCGTCAAAAATCTCACATTAATATTTTTTCAGATAGTACTTAAATATAAATTAAAAAATTTGAAAAAAAATATGGTTTAACATGAAACAATTTACTATCGTTGGAAATTTATCTTAAAGTTTTCTCGAATTTACGTTTTCATTGTAAGCTAAAAAAATGTTTAGATAATTAGCGTAAAATTTTTTGGCTTCGTGGAGACATTCTTATTTATATACTTAAGATCACGTCAAAAGCGCTTAAAAAATTTTAATACTTTATTTATAATAACTTTTTTAAGTAAAAATTAATAACCAAAAATTATATAATTATATAAGAAGGACTACTCGAAGCCAAAAAATTTTACGCCAATTATTTAGCTTACAATGAAAATGAAAATTCGAGAAAATTTCCCTAAACGGTTTATGTTTCTAAACTATTTTTCATAAAGTCGATGGTTTCCGAAATATTGGCCAAAAATTTTTTATGTATACATAGTGTTAATTAACGCAAACCCAGCACTTCTGAAATTGGCGTTAGAAGGGTCTTAAACTAGATGCCAAAACCTTCCTATTTTTTAGTTTTTTTTCCTTTGTTTATGAAATCGCTTATTTTCAGTTATTTTAAACGGCCTAACACGAAAAATATCATAAATATTTTATAAATTAAAAATATTAAAATAAAATTATAATAAATATTTTTAATTTTTTTAAATATTAAAAATTTTTACGTAAACTTTGTACAGAGCCTTTTTTATAAACTCGCGAACGTAAAATTAACTCACGAACAAATTTTATAATAGCTAAAACTGCCTCACTAACTTAATAGTTTACAAAATATTTGAAAAAAACCTATTTTCACGAGAAAATTTCTTTCATAGATCATTTCTTGCGTCCAAATAAAGGTTATCCGAGTGAAAAAAACACTTTGATTTTTTAAGCTGATCGACTGTTTTTATACCATGCATATATGTAATATGCAAGGTATACTAAGTTTAGTCCCAAGTGTGTAACGCTTAAAAATATTGATGCTACGCACAAAATTTTGGTATAGGTGTTCATAAAATCACCTAATTAGTCCATTTCCGGTTGTCCGTCCGTCCGTCTGTGGACACGATAACTCAAAAACGAAAAAAGATATCGAACTGAAATTTTTTCAGCCGAGTTCAGTCGAGTTAGTAAATGAGCACCATAGGTCAATTGGGTCTTGGGTCCGTAGGACTCATCTTGTAAACCGTTAGAGATAGAACACAAGTTTAAATGTAAAAAAATGTTCCTTATAACAAAATAAACAACTTTTGTTTGAAACATTTTTTCGTAAACATCATTGTTTACCCAGGAGGGCTCCAATTAGGCGGAAATTTTATAGTATGTACTATTATTGAATATCAGTTATGTATGTGTCACATGTATGTATACTCAATGTCACAAAAAATGCTCGTTTTAAAACATTCTAAGTGTTACTATTATAACATAACATATGATGCGTACGCTTAGAATGGTTTTAACTGTGGCACTTTTTCTGACAGTGAGTGTATGTGTTATGTGATAAAAAAATCAAAACTGACTATGCATGGTATTTCAACTATTAACTCTGTCAATTGTTTGTTTTCACTTGTTTTTATATTATTTTTCTAGGCTATAATAGAGTGCTAAACACAAAAGCTCTCTTTTTTAGGTCGAGTAACAAGTAATTTATGAACTCCCAAATAAGCAAACAAATATAATAACTTCGGTGTAAAATAAAAATGTAAAATATATTAGAGAAAACGTACCTATACTACTATAGGGCAAAATGTTTCCACTCAAAGATGTTCCTCACTCGTGTTTCTGAATGCTGAAACATGGTGTTGTTTATTAACTTATATATTCATCGACACTAAGACTGCAATAATAATTTATTTTTGTTGAATATCGATTCATTTACCATTTATAAACAAATTTTAATTATTTTTTCTAGATTATACAACATGTAAAAAGTTAATAACTAATCATGGCTATGGTTACAAAAATTTTTACGAAATAACTGAATTAGAAAATCATTCGCCAAGATACATTCTAGATTTACATTTTGCAGTCCAAGCAGCAAGGGATGCTCATATTCTATTAACACCATCACCAGATGTTACTATCAACGATCCAGTCTATGAAATAGTTTTGGGTGGTGGTTTAAATACATTTACTGATATTCGACGGCAAAAACATCGTAATACAAAAACCACAGCACAAACAAAAAATTTATTATCACGGCATGAATTGAGACCATTCTGGTTGCGCGTGTCTACAGGTAAAAATAAAAAATTATTATTTAAAAAAAGAAAATGAAAAAACTGTTTTAGGCCACAGCCAAGATAATCACGGAAACAAAGCAATGAAGTTCGAAAAATTTGAACAATAAGTCGGATTTGAATGCGGTTTTCTGCATTCGATTCATTAGAGCGTCAGGAAATTTTGTGACCCAAATTGATTAATAAGAAATTAAAAATACGCAATATGCATTTTATAATTATACCATGCATATATGTAATATGCAAGTATACTAAGTTTAGTCCCAAGTTTGTAACGCATAAAAATATTGATGTTAAGAAAAAAATTTTGGTATAAATTTTCATAGAATCACCTAATTAGTCCATTTTCGGTTGTCTGTCCGCCTGTCCGTCTGTCTGCCAACACATAACTCAAAAACGAAAAGAGATATCAAGATGAAATTTTTACAGCGTACTCAGGACGTAAAAAGTGGAGTCAAGTTCGTAAATGAGCAACATAGGTCAATTGGGTCTTGGGTCCGTAGGACCCATCTTGTAAACCGTTAGAGATAGAACAAAAGTTTAAATGTAAATGTTCCTTATAAAAAACTAAACAGCTTTTGTTTGAAACATTTTTTCGTAAACATCACTGTTTACCCGTGAGGGTGTAAATTAGGCGTAAATTGTGTAGTATGTATTATACGGGAATATCAGCTATATTAGTTATGCTTGTGTGGCATGTATGTGTAATGTGATAGAGTAATCAACACTGTTTATGCATGGTATTAAACAATTAACTTAATCAATTGTTTGTTTTCACTTGTTGTATTTTAAATTCACCATAAATAAACTAAATTCACAATTCGGTTAATAGTGATGAAAATGATTCCAAACTTGTTACCCGGTGGTTTTTGGGGTCGCTGAACACGAATATTGCGGACCTGTTTGTTTTTGAAAATTGATGGACTGCCGCTGACACTTGAAGGGGTTAGCGACCAAAATGATCCCCCTAAGGTAGAAGTATGACAAAATATCAACAAAATATAAATTTTTTTATTAACTTTCCTAGCAGTACTTGCGGAATTAACATTTGGGTCAATTTCAAAACTTCAAATACTTATTAAGAGACGGGTAAAGATAGAGGCTCGAGATTTGGTTCAAAATACGTATTTTTGAAATCAATAAATCAAAAATCCCAAAAGACCGCCTTTTTCCAAATTTTTTCAAAAAACTCGACAATAAGAGATCGTTCCGGTGCAAATTTTTGTGAAACTTTTTTGGATTTTCGTTCATGATAACATTTCTAACCCGCCCCCGATGATCACGAAGTGTATACCTTAAAAATTTTTCTTTCTGTTTACTTAGATGGGTTAATTCAAATGGGCAACGAAGGGGAAGAACTTGCATTTGTATCTTGGAAAGATCCCGATCCATTACCAATTCGATATGTAAGTTTTGGTACATGGACGAATGTGGAGGCTGAATGGATGTTTGATTGTAAATTACCAGTATCGAATTATACAGAAGAAGGAAGTATATTACTTGATGTACCTAAAAATATTCCAACGGCCCAAAAATTATATAACGATTTATTTAATGAATACGACCCATATGTTATGCCACAATTTGTAAATGAACCATTAATATTGTTGCTGAACTTTAAACGGCCACGAATTTTGAATATTAACGAGCAAAAATCTATGATTCGATTACAAGCCATTGGTGATTTGGTAATAAATAATTTCAAATAATTTCTAACAATTGAATATGTTTTGATTTTGATTTTTCTTTTTGTAGAAATGGCATGATTCAAAGTTAAAATGGACGCCCAGTACTTATGATAATATTACATTTATCAAATTAAAAAACAGAAATATTTGGTTGCCAGAAATTCATTTGTATAAGTAAGTTCAAACCTTAAGGGGTAACGATATTTCTTGTTCATATGGGCACGGCCATGTTTTCTTCCTACTGCTGACATCTGGCGTCGAGAAGAAAACATGTATATAATGCTACCTACATTTTGACATTATGAAAACGAACTTTTTTGAAGACATCTTGTGCAAAATGCAAAATTTTTATCAGGTCTGATTTAAAATCAAAACTTACATTAAAATGTAAGTCGACGCCCGATCGTAATAATCTACTCTTACATATAAATTTAAATAAATAAATAACAAATTTCTACATATTTTTTAAAATTTGTATATAATTCTATTTTATTAAAAAACTAACCCCATAAAAACCAAGTTTTTAATATAAAGCTACCTACATTAGGGAAAATAAATCAGGTTAGCGTTTTCACGTATAAAATTTTATATAATCAATTGGTAATCAGTTAAAAGTTACAGATCTGACCCAATTTGAGTAAAAATTGACTCAAATTATAACTTATTTATCATATATAAATGTAAGTCGGTACCCGATCAATATTTTTATAGAAAATTTATTTGTAAATAAACTTAGCTTACATAGAAATGTAAATTGGCGTCAAATCGTTAAAATTTACGAGTACAGATATACAATTATTACTATAAAATATAATTATAACACATGATAAATAAAATTATAACCTATTTTATTTCGGAAATTGACTGTTTACCTAAAGTAAATGGAGAACATATTTGAAATTGTAGATGTTGACTGCTATGCCATTTCTTGTCACCAAAAATATTTTAATAGTTTATACACGAATTTCCTAATAGTACATATTAGTCCTAATACAAGAACCAAAGTTTAAAAAATTTATAATATTATATTTTTATTGAAGTTCCTATCGAATTTTCGAGAAATTTTTAATAAAAAAATGCTTATTCATATTACAAATTGTATTTAGAAGGGCTATAGACTTTGGTTTTCATATTTTATAAAACGAATTTAAAATATTAACAAAAAATAATAACCTCACATAAGATCGATACATAAATTTGTAAATTTTTTTTATTTTGATTAAAATTTACAAAATTTAAGTCTTTAATGCATGCAAATTTTCAGGTCATTTTATTGAAGGCAACATAGAAAATACCATGGAGGTTATAAAGAAGGAGAACGATCGCTATGTGCTAAAGCATTATTAGCGCACCTGTCCCTGAAAATTTGTAGAATTTATAGTTCATTTTTCAGCCACCAGCCGCGCTGTCGTCGGTAAGTAGTATATTAGCGCACAACAGCCCGCATTTAATGAGACAACTTAGCGATCCCAGTGCCTCACTTATTTTGTCCATATTTTGGGGACAATATTTTTTATTGCGATCGTTCTCCTACTTTATAACCTCCATGGAAAATACTTTGTTTAAAAAAATGACGATAATCTTCATATGACTATAACTCCTTAAGCAATATCTAAAAGCAATATACGATACTATGATAGGATGTTATTCTAAAAATATTTCAGACCAATAAACAGAAGCTAAGGTGTACATCTAGCATATTTTTAATATGAATACTCTTATTTGTTTACAGGAACGAATATAAATATTTTAATCGAATTTTGTGTAGAGTTATTTCCACAAGTACCGAATACATACAGTACAGCGTGTCGCATTTAAGATGAAGACACCCTCATATTTTCATTATTTACAAAAATATCGATTTGAAATTTTTGCACAGTCATACAGGGTGGGGGGTCACATTTTTCAAGATATTTAACCGAAATTCGAACCTTCAACTCAGCCTACTACATGTTGACAAATAGGGCCGATTCTTAATATTTTGTTTAACGTCAGAATGATTAGAGATATCGAAAAAAAATTACTAAAAAAAGTTTAGAAAATTTTTATCTTGTCCATATATCGATTTTTATGACAAAATTCGCGTTTTTAATTTTTTCATTATTTTGGTCTACACAATTATTTATTGAAATATTTGAATACATAACACTGTTAAATTATCAATTTGTCCAGTTTTTACATTCCATAACACACTAGTTATAAAAGTTTAGTTTTTATTTTTATAACTAGTGTACTATGGAATATAAAATTTGGACATATTGATAATTTAAAATTGTCATGTAAGTCGTTATAAGGGTATAAAACAATATTCTAAACAGCTTTTTCAAATAGTTTTTTTCGATATCTCTAACCATCTCTGACGCTAGACAAAATATTAAGAATCGGTCCTATTTGTCAATTTATAGTAGGCTAAGTTTAAAGTTCTGATTTCGACTAAGTATCTTAAAAAATGTTACTTATTCCTCTGTATGACTGGGCAAAATTTAAATGCGACACACTGTATATAAATTTCAAAACAAAATTATAATGAATCTACGTTTCATGGGTTCAATTATTCAATCCGCCAAAAAATTTTGTTATTTTTAAAATGTTATTGACGTTTATAAGGAAATAATCTAGGTAAATACTTTTAAATAGTAAATAGTCGAACGAGGTCTAAGGCCCGACATACACGTTTCGATATACCGGACAGGTTTACCTGAACAGGTCACTTGTATGACTGCTGGCATATCTGTGCAGGTGTAGCGACCAATGCAGGCGATCGGATAAGAATTGAAATTCAATTTTTATTACCGGCACAAGCGAAGATACCTGATAGCATGTGTGAGTGGTCCGGCAAACCTGCGCAGACATAAAGTTAGGTGTGGCTTATTCTTGGGTAGAGAACAGTCTTTCATGGGGAGACATAGTAGTTCTCGTAACTTTATTTGTCTTTTGAATTGGGGAAGTTGCAAGTGATACTAGTTTTTGGTTGAATTCTTCATTCATCCGCAAGTAATTACGGTAATATAATGGCTCTAAGCTAAAATCTTGCCTGAGTGAATTCATTTCTCGTTGTAAGCCATTCTCTACACCAAACTTTGTGTTTCCGCTTCTTTTTATTACACTTCATGGCCACTAGCAACCCGACTAGAGCGATTGCGTTGTCGTCATCTTTGCTTGTCATTTTTTCTCGACTCGAATAGAAATTTTCCGGTTTACCGTAGTGTGCGTTTGCTATAGCCTGCACAGGTATACCATTACATGTATGAAAAATCAATCAATTAAAATCAATTTTCAAACCTAGGTACGTGGAAAAATAAAAATATGGATGAAACAGCAAACATCTCTTATCGTTTTTTCGAAAAGATAACTGTTTAAAAAAAAAAAAATCGTGATTATCAGACCTCCACCACTAAGGTCATTTTTCCCTCTCATTAATGTATGAGTGAATATAAACGAAGCTATCAGAAATATTAGTCGGTAATGTAGGTAAAAATAAAAGTTTATTTATGAATGTAGGTACACATTTATATAAATGTATGTGTAAAAATAAAGGACCCCCCTCTGAGTGGCCGATATTTTGATACAAAGTTTTTACAACCAAATAAACAAACTGTGGAAAATTTCAAAGCTGCAACACTTTTTGCCATTCTGATATTTAGTTTCATTGTACTAAAAATATTTATTTATTTTATAGTTCGTTGCGCTCAAAGGATGGAAATGTTTTGGAAAAAGGAAATATTATTATTTGGAACGATGGTCTAGTACAATGGAATCCAAATGTTAACTTGGAAGTGAAAGCAAATGAACCTAACTTATTAGAATGGCCTAATGATAAAATGAAATTTCAATTTGTCTTAGGATTATGGTCTGATGGTTTGAATGCAACAATTTCACCAAATTCATCGTTTTCCACAGTACGAATGAATGAATGAATTAAATAAATCGCTTATTAAAATTGTAACAATATTCTAAATCTTTTAGAAAATGGAACAAGAGTTACTTGAATGGAAAATTGTGAATTATTCTTACCAGCATTTTACAGATATAATAACGCCATGGGTTTATATTTCCGACGGACTATTTAACGATACATCAGCATTACTTTTAACTATAGAAATTCAAAGAATCAATCCAGTGTTAGGATATGTGTATCATTCCATTTATTTAAGTAAGTAAACAATGAGTCGCATGGTGAAGACTGAGGACACTTGTTCGATTTGGGGGGCTTGGTACGCACTATTTATAGAACTTCTGTGAACAATGCTAGGTGGGGATAACACTATTAAATTAATTAACCTGTAAAATGTTAGATTTTTTGCTCACAAAAAATAACAAAAGTAAATGAGTGTTTGTTAGCACATTACAGTGTCACATTTAGCCTCTGAACTACTAAACCGATTTTGATAGAACAAAAGATATCAAATTAAATTAAACGCTACTAAATATTTTACTTTAAATAATTTAATTTAGATGGTTACTTAAATTACACATTCAAGCATACGTTTCTCTTTTGCTAAGACGTTGATAATTTCGTCGATATCCAGGTTCACATTTTGTGTATATTTAGAAGAACCCGGATAATCATTCCTAAGCCAACTGAAAGAGTTGCCCGTATTAATTATTTATAAGTTTTATTTTTCCTTTTCAGTTGTTGCAGCAAGTATAATGTTAACATTTTGCGTATCTAGTGAAAATTATGCAAAAATTGGCTTAATATGCTTTCAATTTTTATTATTCACTCTTGTTTTAATATCAATATTAATGAGAATGCCACCAGAATCGAAAACTTTGCCCAAAATAGGTAAGATATATTAAGACTTTTCTAATTCTGTGTCTATTTGGAGTCTGATCACTGTTTACACTGCACTGAGTTAGGATTGCGTTCACAATAGTTTGTAGTATACACTGAACTATAATAAATGTGTATTCTTTGAAAATATTTTCATTCAATTCATGAATATTTAATTTTGAGGCAATTAAGAGCAATTCTTTCCAATTTTACTTATTCTACGGCCGACTAGCAGTTAGTTAAGTTTAAGGGTGAGGTATATCTCTGTTTTCTGTAATGGTGTCCCATTTTTGAACGCAACAGCTAAAAACTTCAGAACCCAATCAACTCGCAATAACAACAAGAGATACAAAATGCTAAAATACATGGTATTGTATGTGTCATGCAGGCTACTTTTGAGTAATTTGACTTCACAAACAAAAAAATGCTGCCCTAAAATGAGTTTAAATTGAAAAAAATCGCATGTATGTATGTTATAGTTTATGGCCATTTGAACAAGTTTCCATAGACCCGAGATAAAAAAAAAACAGTTTTTTTAAAGATAATTTAAAAAAATGTAATGCAAGTATTCGACAGACTGTCGGGAGAACAATGCATTTTGACATCCAGGAACAAGGTGGAACAAGCACGGCTTCAAAATCGAAATCGGTGTAGGCTCCAGAATATACTGTTATCGTTAATGAATTACGCATATCTTGGTAAATAATGTTGCAAACTAAAGTGTATGCCGTAAATAAATGTGCAATCGAAAACCTTCAGCGTAATCACAAAAATAAAATAGTATATGTTCTATCAAAAAGTCAGGCTACGCTCAAAGCCTTAAATTCATTTGAAATAAACTCCAAAACTATTATGGGGCACCTCGAAGCATAAAAAAATTTCGTAAACATAAACAAGTCAATATTAGTTAGTAGCCTGGAAACTCGGGTAATTAGACTGGGACTAGCTGGAAAATTAGCCAAAATGGTTGTATGTATTCCGTTAAACAGCTCAAAATCATATCTTAGGGTACCGAAAATCACAATTAAAACTAAAATAAATTAATAGATGGCACATGAATCAAAACGTGCATGCCCAAGGTTAGGTTAGGTTATGTTAGGTTAGGTTAGGTTAGGCAAGGTTAGAGCGGCTGTCCTGGGTTGGGACACACTTAGACCATAGAATCCGTTGGGATACCGAAAAAGAGTTGTCCTATTCAGAACTCCATGAACCATTTGGAACTGTTTAGCTACAGCAGGAGTGCTTTGATGTCAACGGACTTTAGGCCGGATACTTCGTCAAACAGACACTGGCTCAAGTAATTCTATACTGAGACATCGTTTCCTCCTCCACTCCACTGTGACAGCTCCTGCATTAGTCGTGATACACTGTCTGGCCCAGGCGTTCATGACCAAAACTACGTAACAAAATTGGCAATTTTGGATTTAAAATCTTGTCTCTTTCTGAATTTAAAATCTTCTGAAATAATCATCGCACAGGAAATTGTCTCATATCATTTGAAAACTTAAACTGCCTTCTTTAAAGCCTGGGGTTTGGATTTTAGGATTATTGTCCAATACTTAAAATAAGGCAATAATGTCTATTTGTAGGTACTTGCTTCGTGCTGTACTGTGCTTATTTAAAGAAAATTTAAAAACATTTTTTTATTTTCTAGTTCAATTTTGTTGCTGTGGAATGTTATTATCTACATTTTTACTAGTTATCACAATATTAATAATACACATCATTCGAAACGAACATACTCAACCCCTACCAAAATTTATTTGTAATTTATTAGCTTATCAACCAGTTCAAATGATATTTTTACTGCCGAACTTGAGGGTATGTATCCTAAAAAAAAGTTTCTTTCCTGTAAATAATTTTTCCAAATAATCCCCAATGTCTTTTGTATTTCAGAACTTTAAAACGTATGGCCAATTTAGTCAAAAAGAACAAACGGAAAATAATTGTATGGATATCAATGATTTATGGAATAGTTTTGGATTACTTTTGGATCGAATAATGTTTATTTTATATTCATTTTTAGTATCATTTTTATTCATACATTATTTTTAATTACTTGTACAAAATACTGGGCGACGACGATAACTTTTTGACGCCAGTGAATTTCGTTCTGGTAATTTGTTTAAAGAGAATCGATCGCCAGGTTGTTTAGTCCTGGCGCGTTTCGACTAAAGCTGGAAAATGAGTGGTTAATTAAGGCCAAACGATTTTGATTCTATGATTAAAAATCCCAAAAAATACAGTGTGTTCAGAGGTACTTATCCTTGTAAATTTTCTTACTTTGCATTTTAAGAAAAAAAGTAATTTTTTATAAAATATTTTGCTTATTCTGCAAATTATGTAGGCATATTTAAAATTTCTAAATAATGTATTTTCTTTTTGGTAAACCACCCTTTCTTATTTTATATATTGATAAAATGCTTGTTAGAAAAGTTGCTCGCAATTAGTAGTTACGACTCTATAATAGAAAAAAATTGTTACTAATTTAAAAAAAAATAAAATAACACTTCAAAAATGGTAAACTGTCAACTGATGGTTGCTAAGGAAGTTGAAATAGTCTACAATAGACTTTATAGTCTATTATGGATTAAGAGCTTGGCCAAAAAAAAATTCATTGAATTTACTAAAGCTGATAATTTGAGGATTGGCTATAGTAGTTGTGTATACACACACATACTGCGGCCAATCAAGCGAACGATAGAACAGGAGTCAGATATATGCTATCGAAACGGCTTAGTACTAAAATGAATTTACTGAAGCTGAAAATTGTTATACAGATTGTATATGGCATATAAATAACAGTTATGATTGTCAGTTAGCTAGGTGTTAGAACAGGGCTGGTCAATCAGCCCTTATTTATGAACAACATTTTGTCAACTTATAAAAAGGAAAGGTAGTTAACCAAAAAGAAAAATAATAATTCCAAATTTTTGGTTATCCTGTACATTATTTAGAAGTTTTAAATATGCCTACATTCTTTTCAGAATAAGCGAAAGTTTTAATAAAGAATGAAATGCAAAAAAAAAATTAAAAAAAAAAAATTTACAGTATAGTATAAAACCCAAAATTTGAGCATGTAAATGGGTCGCTTAATTTACCACTCATTTTCCCTATCTTGCTTCGAATGCTCCAGAGTAAAGTTTCGCAGACACATGGTCTGACTGAACCTACGAATCGACTCTTTTTACACAAATTACCAACTCAAAATGCAATGATGAAACTTGTCTAAGCCCCCTGGACCATAATGGTTAATTTTCAATAAAAATTAGTACCTATCAAATTTTTGTTTTGTCTGGCAATTATGGGCATTTAGTTACCAATAAAATCTCCATAGTGTGTTTGTTAAATTTAATATATAATTGGGAGTTTATGACTCACCATCTTTCTTCAATTTTTGGGAGTGGCATACCCCATTAACTTGTTGTGCATTAATTATCCGGAGGGCTGAAAGAACACAGTCTATTTTAGACTTTTGTCAGTTTCTGTGATAAAATTTTCTCGAATTGATACGTATTTTGGGGTTTATTTCTTTGACTAGTAGCCCACAGAATATATTTGTACTTAATTTTAAACGACAAAAAAAATTTTTTTTCAAAAAAAGTTCTGCAAGGGTATTAATTCACTAACAAAAACTAGTTTAAGAGGGAATATTACCTAAATTATTACGACGTAAACACATTAACTTAATGTTCATAGCTCGAGATCCAGAAATGACAGATTCACAAAAAACTACCACAATATTTATTAAAGGCTTATAAATAACTGTGCCCATTTACAAAACATTACTGTTCTTATTTTTTGAGGTATTTAACAAAAATTGTCACAAAATAAATGAAATTTAATATTATTATATTACGCTTGGCAACGTTGCATCAAAAAATAATTTCATTAAATAATGATATGATTGTAATTTTTATTAAGTTAAATAAAATAAAAATATTTCATTAAAAATTTTTGTTTATACACAATTGAACTTTCTATGAAATTAAAATTTTCAAATACTTTTATTAGATTAGGATTTCATGAACTGATATATCGTAAAATGTCAGCATAGACATATCAGTGTTGTCAGATTTCATTCGTCACAATGTAACATTTTTTTAAAAGATTTTTGTAACCATCAAACTTCTTTGAAATAATTAAATATAGAATCTAACAAGTGAGAAGAAACAATTGACTGAGTTAATTGTTGAAACACCATGCATAGTCAGTGTTAATTTCTTTATCACATAACACATACAAAAATGTATAGACAGTGTTGATGCGCAATCGTTTGTTTTTTTGACGTCACGTAAATAACAAAAGACATTCACTTTTAAATAGACACACACACAACTGATATTCCTATATTAATACATACTATAAAATTTGCACCTAATTAACGCCCTCGTGGGTAAACAGTGATGTTTACAAAAAAATGTTTCAAACAAAAATTTTTTATTTTTTTATAAGGAACATTTTTTACATTTAAACTTTTGTTCTATCTCTAAGGGTTTACAAGATGGGTCCTACGGACCCAAGATCCAATTGACCTATGTTGCTCATTTACGAACTTGACCTCACTTTTTACGTCCTGAGTACGCTGTAAAAATTTCAGCTCGATATCTTTTTTCGTTTTTGAGTTATCGTGTCCACAGACGGACGGACGGACGGACGGACAACCGGAAATGGACTTATTAGGTGATTTTATGAACACCTATGACAAAATTTTTTTCCTAGCATCATTATTTTTAAGCGTTACAAACTTGGGACTAAACTTAATATACTATGTATATTTCATATATGCATGGTATAATAATAAAATAATCTTTTTAAACAGGCAAAAATTTATATTTTTATCAATTTAAAATGTTAAAAATTTGTTTATTTAAAGTTGGTAGGAGATACTTTGTTCTATGTATTGTGCATGGGGAAAAGTGGGAGAAGGACAATGAGACCTCCTTCCATTTTTATAACAACCTTACGTTTAAAGAAAAAACAAATTCTAAGAGGATAAATTATACTAGTTTATATTTTTTAAACTTACCTTAAATTATAAAAATTCCAATCTGATTAATTTAACGAAATATTCTTAAAAATACAAACGAAACTGCATCTCGTTAACGGTACGTCGGTTCAAACAACTGCTAAGGAATTTTCTCCATAAAATTTCATTATTTATTCTACTCTAATTATGGTACACCCTATAGAAATGAATGACGATTTATACAATTATTTCTGGCAATATTCTGAATGTAGGTAGTACTTCCTGAAGAATAATTGCTAAAATTTGAAAAAAGCCGAAATTTTCATGGTTGAAAATTTTTTACAAAGCTGCGTTCAGCGCCCTATATTACAAACTTGGATTATTCATTAGATCAACATGATAATCAAGTCTGCAAAATATGAGAACTACCGGATTTAACGCAAATTACACCGTACTCAGGCGACAAGGTTACTGGATTATACATAAATTCATGCAATTTCACCACTTGAAATATATTTTATGGAAAAACGAGTGCCGCTGGTTATAAATATCTTTATAGGAAATTATTTGTCAAACTCTTAATTAATAAATATTAGTTTTCCAAATTTTTCTTTAAAAAATTTGGCTTTTACCAGTTCGTCGTAAACTTTAACAGCCCAAATCTATAAATTTAACACGATAAGGGGTATTAAAAAATGCACTTACTTATAAAGAGAATTAATGAGAATGAATATAAACGATTTAAAAATTTTCCTGAGAAAACGACATTTTTTTGGTCCTTCCCGAGGATTGTCTATGACTAGACTACCCAGAAGATGGAATTCATACCTTCCATCTTCGGATTAGCGTATTTAAGATAAGGTAACCAATCGTCGATTTCAATTTTTTTACCATGGTTAAGAGAGAAATTTTGGGTGGGTGGGAGTGAAGGAATGAACAAGTTAGAGGCTGAGGCTTTCAAGGTGGTAAAAAGAGGGTAGTAAAGGGAAATAAGGACGCGAATACATATGAGAGATTGAATGTGTAAAAGTATGTGAGCGAAGCGAACGAAAAGATTGAAGGGCGCTATCAAATCGGAGACATTATTTGGGGTAATGGAGGCGAAGCGAAAGAGGTTGAACAGGGAGCGAGTGGTCAAGGAACGATTTTATATTAAAAGATTAATTTTTGTGAAAAATGGGCTTATTATAATTAAATGCCAAATAATACTAATATTCAGTACACTATTTTGGCATCATGTCATGTATGTGTGTATAATTATTTGTTATACATGCATGTGAATCGTATTAGCAGCTATGCTGTTGTTACACTGTTAATTCTAAAATGCTATAGTCCTCTCGCTAATGGTATGTTGAATGTTAGTATATATAAAGAACACTTTCCTCTGTGGTCGTTAGCTTTGCGCAGTGGCGATATCGTAACCAATGAGGTCTAACCGAGGTGCGATTATTGCTAGTTGAAAACTTTAACCAATACCCCGCCTTGTGGTCATGAAAAACTGACCGCTACGGCAATTTTTGTAAATCCCTACGGGGATTGTTCATTTAAGTCCAAAAATATGTTCTTGACACATTCTTAATAGTACGAGGTCCCGCTTTATTTATAGTTAAGAGAATATATATTTACTAAGGTGCCTATCAAAATTTGGCCGGCATTATTTTTAATTGATTTTTGGTAAAAAATTTCGTTAATTTATTTTTTAAATAAAATAACGTCTACATCACGGTAATTAATATGAAGATTCTAACTCTGCCGTTGCGCACCTGGCCGCAACTCTTTGCAGCCAGGTGTAAACAGGTATGATTTCGATAAATTTATACCCTTATAACCTATTTTATAAATTATATGTCAAATTGAAGCTAATTTTTTTTCTATTAATTATCATATAAAGTTGCTTAATTAAATCTGGCCGCAAATAAGGGTTACTGGCTGTTAAAGATAATAAATATTTAAGGTAGAGTGAAAGAGAGTTAGCGCGTAACATCATTTGTCAGACGAGGACAGCGATTGCCGGCTGTGCGACGCTTTTAAGCCATTGCGCATGCGTCGAACGTTAGTGTTCTCAACCACCGGGGAGTAATAGAGACGATTTATAATAAATACTCCAAAAAATATGTAATTTTTTTCAAAATGACAAATTAAAAAATTGCAACAAAAAATTAATATTGATTTGATATATCGACGGTCTAGTTAGCAATTTATCTAACTCCTTATTTTTTAGAGGGTGATTTTTTTAACATTTTGATGAAGCAATGATTTCCAATTACAAATTATTTGAATGATTCAAACTTAAAAATAGGTTATAAGGGTATAAATTTATCGAAATCATACCTGTTTACACCTGGCTGCAAAGAGGTGCGGCCAGGTGCGCAACGGCAAGCGTGATTTTTTAGAATCTTCATATTAATTACTGTGATGTAGACGTTATTTTATTTAAAAAATAAATTAACGAAATTTTTTACCAAAAATCAATTAAAAATAATTTAATTAAAAATAATGGCAGCCAAATTTTGATAGGCACCCTAGTAAATATATATTCTCTTAACTATAAATAAACATAAAAATTTGGTTTAAAACAAAAAGTCGATGAGCACACCAATCTGCAGCGGGATCTTAGACTATAAATTGATCATTCTTTGGAAATTGTTCGACAATATGTTTAGGGGTGGATGACACGATATCAATGAATAGGTATCGATACTTTTGACTCGATGCAGTTGTCGGTCAAAAAGTAATATGGATACTTGCTCGTGACAATTTGTTGTTTGTAAAATATAGATAGAATAAAGTCAAGAGTAATAATAATAAAAATTGTTCTTTAATAACTATTGAATTGAATTAGAATTAGTTTATTTCAGTAATACATATAATAGATACATTTTTTTACATTAAATTACAGGTGCTATAATAAGTTGAGTATCACATACGTACTGAATATAAACGCACAAAATACTTACAAATTTGGAGGACTGAAGTGAAGTGACTCATTTTGAGAAAACCATTTCGGTCTATTTTTCTGTAATCGTGATCTTTTACATCAAAAATGGTAAGAACCTTAATTGTAGATAATTAACTTTCGTATCTTTTTGTTAAATATTTTTTTTTTTTTTTGTGTATTGAGAATAAAATTTCAACGGATTATTTTAAGTAAAAATTCTAAGAAATTTGTAGATTTAAAAGTTAAGTTATACGCACTTTATTGCTTAAACAATTATTAGAAGAGATATCGGTAAAAAAAAATTATAAATTATTCGTAATAGCTGTATAAGTCGTAAACAGTAAGTGATAAAAAAACATTATTGAAAAGAAAAAATGAAAATTTGATTTATGGACCTTCCTGAACATTTAAAAAAAAAATTAACACGATAGTATAAAAAAATTCTCTTTGAAATGCTAAAATGACACGAGTATATGATAATATTAGTTATGTGCGTTGCACCACCTTAGTGACATACTTTCTTTACTTACATGACGGTAAAAAAACAAACGAGTACGTAATGAATACAGTCTATACATGGTATTTCAATAATTAACTGAGTCAATTGTTTGTTTTCACTTGTTTTAATTTTAAATACGAAACCTTATAAAAACTGACAATTTGTATTAAGTATTATAATCAAATAAGACAAATAGATCCAAAATTCTTCCAAAAATTAAGAGCCCTAGAGGGGGTAGTAACTCGAGCGCGTCAGATTAACATATGGGAGGTTCCTTGGACCTTCCTTAGTACCTCCAACAAAACTTAGCCCTTAATATGGGAGGATGCGCGTAGGGCAGACGATCGGATTTGAAGAAAAAAAAACCAATTGGTGAATTAACTCGATAAAAAAATGTACGTTTCCCAATGCCCATAAGTAAGGGTAAAAATAGTAAAAACTTCAAAATTTTCAAATTAATAATTTGTGTATGTTAATTGATTATTTTACATGCGATACTTGTTTAGACATAGTTGTTCATGTATATTGAAATAAGTAAAGGTAAAAATAGTAAAAACTCGAAAACTTTTTAATTACAATCATTGTATGTTAATTGATTATTGAACATGTGGTACTTGTTGCGACAAAGTGCCCATGTAATTTTCAATAAGTAGGGGTAAAAATAATAAAAACTCGAAAATTTTCAAAATATAACCACCTGTGTTAATTAATTATTTAACAGATGGTACTTTTTGCGACATAGTGCCCACGTAAATTTCCATAAGTTAGAGTAAAGTAAGAGCTTAATATTTTCAAACTTATAATTAATTTGGGGGTGTAAACATGTGCCACATATTATGTACTTTAACATATCGAGCGAGGAGTTACAGAATAATATTTTATCTGTTCGAAGTCGTTATTCATATTAAAACTAATACCGATTTCTGTCACGAATGTTTTATTAATTTTTTTGATTAATGTTATTGGGCCGATCCTAGTGACTCTGCAATACCAGGCCAACCCGCGGCAGAAGAGGAGCAAGCCCCAACACTCCGCCATGTTCCAAAAAACAGTTTAATATACTGGTCCCGCAATGCAGGACGTACCAGATATTAAGCTGATAAGAACAGATACTACACTTTGATCTTAGCTCATTAGAGCCGAGAAGCGATACTTACTGCCGGTAAAAAACATGCTTATATACCCTAAATTTCATAAAACTAACTCCGCGAATAGCACACAAAGTTGTAACATTTTAGAACGAGACAGTGTTACTCTAGTTGAGATAGGCATATATACACATATATAAGAGTATGTAGCACATACAAAAAACACTTAATCATAACGTATAAAACATGTTTAGAATAAGATAGGTAAATATAAAAATAAAAGTTAAAACGAGACGCTCTCTGCTGTGACTAAGGTTACCCAATGCCATAAAAGCAAAAAATTAATTTTAGTGCAGATAATTAGATACGATCATATAATTCAAAAATGTTTGTAATAATGCTCTTAAAAATTAAAAAATAGTCTTATTTAAATTACCTAAATGTATATTTGTAATAATTGCCAATTCATTTTTCATGAAAAATCGAATCGATACAAAAAAATTTTGAAAATATTGAATTTGGACGGAGCGTACTTATATGAGTTTTGTCTTTGTGTTCATTAGTTACACACATGTGATAGATATATTTTTAACATATTTTTACGTTATTATTTGTATAAACTTTAAAACATTAAATTACCGGTTCAATTAAATTTAGTAAATTGTATTCCAGGAAATTTGTGAAAATCGAAATTTAAGGGTTTATGATGTATGATGCATATAAATATCGGAATATTTCAAATTTGAGAGAATTAGCCAAAGTAAATAAAATTTTCTATAATAATAATTTTGCTAAATGTAATACTTTCATTTTACCTGTAGTAACCGAAAACTATGCATGTGGTAAATCAATCATATAAATTTCGATGTCGAAAAAAATCATCCAACCAACGACAAATGCATCCAATGAGACTCTGTAGCCTTTCGTGGTTAACTCAGCAGCAAATTGGTTATATTTTTCGCTTTTGCTGCCGAGCAACCTCTAGAGCATCCGGAGCACCCTCAAATGGAATGCAAATGTCGATGATCTTTACTTCCTTGCTAGATTCATCCAAGACCACCAGATCAGGACGAAGAGTACTCTGTACACCGGGTACTTGTCCATTGATATTTAAGACAGCACCCGGGGGTAGACGCGATCCGCGAGCAAGACGGTCTTGAACGGCGTTATGCCGCCGTTGCCACACCGCTGAATGGATGGTACAATGATTCAGTACGTGCGGCAATGTCTCATTGACATAGCCACAACGTCGGCATCGTTTAGCATCCAAAAGAATTCTTAGGGATGCAGCATCTTTACCGAGCAGAACTATGTCATCAGCGTATGCAAGTATTGAAAAGTGGTGATCATGAAGTTTGTAACCATGCTCAGTCGCCAATCTAGAGGCCACCCTTATGAGTGGCTCAATCGCTAAATTAAAAATGATAGGACTGAGTGGACAGCCTTGCTTTACGCCCGCACGAATAGGAATTGAGCGGGTTTCCCCGTCTTTAGTGCGGATGGTGGTTGTTGAGTTTGAGTAAAGCTCAGCTATCACACTCTTCATCTTGTTGGGCAGCCGCATCTCTTCCAATACCCGCCGAATATGATCGTGTGGAACAGAGCCGAAAGCATTTTCTAGATCAAGCCACGCCAATGCGATCTGTCTGCGATCTCGACGCACATCATCCAATGCACTTTGGACTATGAAGTTATGCTCATAGCATCCCTCATACTCCAGAAATCCTTTCTGCATTGGAGAGATATTGTTGGAGAGCTTCGCCCAACAGATGATGCGGTCGGCTAATACGCCGGCATATAATTTAGCGATTGTCCCTCCCAAAGTAAGAGGCCTCCAGTTCGACAACTCATCACGGTTACCCTTCTTGTATAGTAGAACAGTGCGGGAGTCAGACCAAGTCAGTGGCGTTTTTTCCTCACGGAAACAACGATCTAAGATCGTAGAAAGTACGATGCTACCGGGGTCGGATCGTTTAAGGCACGAATACCTTATACCATCTTTACCCGGTGCGGTGTTAGAAGTTTTGGCCAATCGCGCACATACTGATTCTTTTGAGATGGAGTCCAGTAGGAACGTGAAGCGTTCGTCTCCATCTCCGCCATCATTTTGATCAGGCCCGAATATTTGCCGGATTTCTTCAGGGGTTGGTGATCGATCTTGATCCTTATAAGCAAATATTCCACGGAAATGTTCATGGACCGTTTCCGTGTCGACCTGACAGAATGGTGAGCTACCTGGTTCACTCAGTATGCTGTTCATGGCTTTTTTTTTATTAATGCGGTACATTTTCTGGATCTTCGCCGGGTCCGCAGGGTTGTATTACGCGCGACGAGGGCGATTGCTAGTAGGCCGAGATCTATTTTGTAATTGCTGCGCATGATGTGGTGGTCGTGGTCGTTCGGCCACATGGCCTAGACTGCCTCTCGCAAAGTCTGCGGTAATTGTAGCTACAGCCTCTTCAAATTCATCCCAGCTGGCGGCATTATTAATTAGTGCAAGCCACCGAACTTGATTGTCAGTGGGTTGAGTTGATGTTGCAATCTCGTCATCATCGGTTCCAGCAACCACCGAAGCAGTACTGGGATCGTTGATGACAAGGTCCGGTTGAATTTGAGTAGGCGCAACTACAGGTGGGGGGCTACGTTGCATATCGCTGATGCCATCGTTCAGCTCGATTGGTGATCGAGTTCGGCTGAATGGTTCGGGTAGTGATCCTGGTGGACTAGAGTCCATGCCAGCCAACCTATCTGATGGCGGTGGGTCGTAATCGGTTTGGTTTTCCGCCGGTGCATCGCGACACAACCTTTCAGTTGCAGCACCACGAACAGCCTCTGTGCCATTATCGGTTTTAGGGGGCTGGGGCTGTGTGGCATGACTGGTGGGTGGTTGTTGCTGACTATCGTTGTCGCTGGTAATGATACTTAAGATGTTGCGGCGGATGTTAAAGACGTATTCGGTGGAAGTGCTGGGTCTTCTGCGTCTTGCTGTTGATGGTCCTGGAGCTGACGGGTGGTGTTGTCTTGAGGCGGCTCCTGATTGGGATACCGATCTAGCGCGTGTTACACGCCTTGGTGGCGATTGTTGAGATCTGGGTACCGGAGAGCCCTCATCGCTAGTACCAGCCAACCTAGGTGGTAGTGGTTGGCTGCTGATTGGCTGAGTACTTTGTGTTTTTCTTTGCCGGGGTGCGGTTTTTTTAGATGTAGCTGGAGCCCCACCCGGTTGATGACTTAAATAGTGTTTTTAAAGAATTTTGAGGGACTCAGACCGGTATCCACATTCGGCGCATTCGAATGTGAAGATCGGTATCCCGTGGTGATGTTTGATATGCTATTTATAGTCAGAGTGGCATTTGTAAGTTGATAGACGAGTGTTAAAACCACTCTGACTACCTTGTGTGTCCAGATGAACCCAACACTTCTCGCAGCGGAATTCTGTAGGGAACGGAAACTTGATGGTAATGTTAACCGTCCCTGCAGCCTCCGCTACCTCGTCGTCTGCCGAGGACATGATTTGAGAGCAATGCCCTGGCCCGTGAAGTTATTTACAATCCAATCCCGGTGTGATAATTAAAAATAATTTTTTGATTGGTTGAGCGAGGTCAGGAAACTATTACTAGTGACCTGACCCCACTTTTTCGTGTGACGGCAGCGTACAACATTATTGTATGTATGGAGTGTACACCCTCTCAAGGAGAGTGTACACCCCCTGCACACAAGAAGTGGCGGCCTTTGAGAACTAAGGTGGTGGTTGTTCTCACTCAGTTATTCCCACTTACCATTTTCCTTGTCGATTTACTAATCACTGCTTCGGCCTCGATGCTATTGGCACTGTTGATTTCCCTGTTGCTTTAATCCATTGATACACTTTTTACACTAATAAAAATTAAGCTGATAAGAACAGATACAAGCTTTTTATTTAAATAATCTTTAAATGATACATAGTTAAAATTTGAACAATACACTTTGGTCTTAGCTACACTTTGATCTTAGCTCATTAGAGCCGAGAAGCGATCTGAGGACCTTCCTTAGTACCTCCAACAAAACTTAGCCCTTAATATGGGAGGATGCGCGTAGGGCAGACGATCGGATTTGAAGAAAAAAAAACCAATTGGTGAATTAACTCGATAAAAAAATGTACGTTTCCCAATGCCCATAAGTAAGGGTAAAAATAGTAAAAACTTCAAAATTTTCAAATTAATAATTTGTGTATGTTAATTGATTATTTTACATGCGATACTTGTTTAGACATAGTTGTTCATGTATATTGAAATAAGTAAAGGTAAAAATAGTAAAAACTCGAAAACTTTTTAATTACAATCATTGTATGTTAATTGATTATTGAACATGTGGTACTTGTTGCGACAAAGTGCCCATGTAATTTTCAATAAGTAGGGGTAAAAATAATAAAAACTCGAAAATTTTCAAAATATAACCACCTGTGTTAATTAATTATTTAACAGATGGTACTTTTTGCGACATAGTGCCCACGTAAATTTCCATAAGTTAGAGTAAAGTAAGAGCTTAATATTTTCAAACTTATAATTAATTTGGGGGTGTAAACATGTGCCACATATTATGTACTTTAACATATCGAGCGAGGAGTTACAGAATAATATTTTATCTGTTCGAAGTCGTTATTCATATTAAAACTAATACCGATTTCTGTCACGAATGTTTTATTAATTTTTTTGATTAATGTTATTGGGCCGATCCTAGTGACTCTGCAATACCAGGCCAACCCGCGGCAGAAGAGGAGCAAGCCCCAACACTCCGCCATGTTCCAAAAAACAGTTTAATATACTGGTCCCGCAATGCAGGACGTACCAGATATTAAGCTGATAAGAACAGATTAAAGCTTTTTATTTGAATAATCTTTAAAAGATACATAGATAAAAGTTAAAACGAGACGCTCTCTGCTGTGTCTAAGGTTACCCAATGCCATAAAAGCAAAAAATTAATTTTAGTGCAGATAATTAGATACGATCATATAATTCAAAAATGTTTGTAATAATGCTCTTAAAAATTAAAAAATAGTCTTATTTAAATTACCTAAATGTATATTTGTAATAATTGCCAATTCATTTTTCATGAAAAATCGAATCGATACAAAAAAATTTTGAAAATATTGAATTTGGACGGAGCGTACTTATATGAGTTTTGTCTTTGTGTTCATTAGTTACACACATGTGATAGATATATTTTTAACATATTTTTACGTTATTATTTGTATAAACTTTAAAACATTAAATTACCGGTTCAATTAAATTTAGTAAATTGTATTCCAGGAAATTTGTGAAAATCGAAATTTAAGGGTTTATGATGTATGATGCATATAAATATCGGAATATTTCAAATTTGAGAGAATTAGCCAAAGTAAATAAAATTTTCTATAATAATAATTTTGCTAAATGTAAATACTTATATTTTACCTGTAGTAACCGAAAACTATGCAATGTGGTAAATCAATCATATAAATTTCGATGTCGAAAAAAATCATATTAAACATAATCAAGATAGTTTTCAAGCGATAAACTATAGTAAATTTATATATTGAAAAATTTTGTTGTGGAAATTAATTTCATTTTAATATTTAATTAATTTTATTTTTAGTAAAACGTTAGTTTTGGGGAAATTCATTTTCTTATGGCTTCACATTTTTGCTAAAGATATAACGGTGCAACCAGAGAACCAAAATCTTGCTGTTTTTCGTTCTCAAAGTGCATATATGCGTACAGCGTCGGACCAAGGGTGGATGTATGGAGCAGGCGCCAGGCTCCAGGTTGCAAGGGGTGCAAAATACCAAATGCGATAAAAAAATTCGCATTTTAAGTGTTGATTATTGAAATACAAGTTAATTTTTGGAAAAACAAGTGAAAACAAACAATTGACTGAGTTAATTGTTGAAATGCCATGCATAGTCAGTGTTGATTTCTTTATCACATAACACATACAAACATGTGATACATATATACATAACTGATAATCAAGTATAGTACATATTATAAAATTTTCGCCTAATTGGCGCCCTTACGGGTAAACAGTGATGTTTACGAAAAAATGTTTTAAACAAAAGTTGTTTAATTTTTGATAAGGAACATTTTTTACATTTAAACTTTTGTTCTATCTCTAAGGGTTTACAAGATTTACGAGACCCAATTGACTCATGATGCCCATTTACGAACTTCACCTCACTTTTTACGTCCTGAGTACGCTGTAAAAATTTCAGCTCGATATCTTTTTGGTTTTTGAGTTATTTGACGGACAACCGGAAATGGACTGGATTAGGTAATTTTATGAACACCTATGATAAAATTTTTTTCCTAGCATCATTATTTTTAAGCGTTACAAACTTGGGACTAAACTTAATTTACTATGTATATTTCATATATACATGGTATAAAAAGGCGCAGAAAGGTTTGGTTTGCCTTGATTTGGGGGAGCGTCATCGAGACCTATTGGTTTTTGAATACTTAAATGCATGACTTAAAATTCTTTTTATAAAGCAGTCAGCTTGATCACAAAATAATTCATCTTTCCGCAGGAAAATCACTGATTCTAACCGTTGGCGATTCGAGCCGTTGCCGAAGAACTGGAGTAGTTTTTATTTCTATCAGAGAACAAAGAAAATTATAAACTTCTGAGCGGACTTGGATGCTCGCCACTGGATGAGAACGTTCTCAAGAACGTACAGACGTTTGTCATAAAATTGTAGAAAGTTCGTTAAAAATGGTTTTAATTTTGTTTCCTCCGTCTTAAACCAATTTTATACACAATTCAATTTTCTATTCAGGTTGATCCTGGCGTTGCGAGTACTGATGAAGCCCGAACTATTTTATTTGAAGCTGTAAGAAAACCAGAGTCACTCCCTCTTACATCAGATGCGCTTCGGCTGCTCATCAAAATATACCATTAGCAAGTGAATTGCCCTGGATATTTACATGAAAGGCGGTAAAAACGGTATTTAATGGTATCTAATATATTTAGTTTTAATTTCAGGTTAGTAAATGGAAAAATGCCCATCTTCCCATGCCATCTCTGTTGCCCTTTGAAAACTGTGGCTGGGTGTTCCATACCATAAGTGAAATTTGTTTTTGGCAAAATTTTTGAAATCTTAGTCGCCATCTTGAAAAATCCTAACTTATAATTTTTATAAGTGTATTTTTGAGATCATGCTCAAAAACGTGTTATTGCACATTTTGAACACCTTCCTAAGTCAATGGGGAGCGTTACAGCGCTGATTTCGGCTTTCGGTACCATCTGGCCGCCATCTTGAATATCTCACTTCCGGTCGAAAATTCGGCTGGGCAACCGGCATATTTCGATTCAGCAGGGTCGAAATAGGAGTAAAAGACTTTTTTCCAAAAGTAATATGAAATACTTCTAAAAGTTCAATTTTCTGAAATTCTTACTAGACTATAACCGGAGCGAGTAGACGTTACGAAAGGGGCAAAGTAAAGAAAATTAAACGGGGTCTAATGTATAATTAAAGGAGGAATGTATATTAAAGATTAAATGTGTGAAATTTTCACAATTTTTGGTCTCGCAAGTAAACCAAGACTTAAGTTCGAAGATTGCTGCCTAGTTAAAGGCATTGTAAGTGATAAAATGGGCGGAATAAACGGAAATAAAGAGGCGAATACATATGATAGATTGAACGTGTAAAAGTATGTGAGCGAAGCGAACGAAACGATTGAAGGGCGCTATCAAATCGGAAACATTATTTGGGGTAATGGAGGCGCAGCGAAAGAGGTTGACAGGGAGCGAGTGGTCAAGGAACGATTTTATATTAAAAGATTAATTTTTGTGAAAAATGGGCTTATTATAATTAAATGCCAAATAATACTAATATTCAGTACACTATTTTGGCATCATGTCATGTATGTGTGTATAATTATTTGTTATACATGCATGTGAATCGTATTAGCAGCTATGCTGTTGTTACACTGTTAATTCTAAAATGCTATAGTCCTCTCGCTAATGGTATGTTGAATGTTAGTATATATAAAGAACACTTTCCTCTGTGGTCGTTAGCTTTGCGCAGTGGCGATATCGTAACCAATGAGGTCTAACCGAGGTGCGATTATTGCTAGTTGAAAACTTTAACCAATACCCCGCCTTGTGGTCATGAAAAACTGACCGCTACGGCAATTTTTGTAAGTCCCTACGGGGATTGTTCATTTAAGTCCAAAAATATGTTCTTGACAAATTCATAAAGTGATCATTCTTTGGAAATTGTTCGACAATATGAATAGGGATGGATAACACGATTTCAATGAATCGATTATCGACTTTGGTTAATAGGTATCGATTTGTGTGTGTGTGTGTAAAAATATGCAATGAAAAAAATATAAAGCGTTAAATAATGATTGTAATACCATGCATATATGTAATATGCAAGGTATACTAAGTTTAGTTCCAATTTGTAACGCTTAAAAATATTGATGCCACGCACAAAATTTTGCTAAAGGTGTTCATAGAATCACAGTCCATTTTCGGTTGTCCGTCCGTCTGTGGACACGATAACTCAATAACGAAAAAATATATCGAGCTGAAATTTTTACAGCGTACTATGGACATAAAAAGTGAGATCGAGTAAATGAGCATCATAGGTCAATTGGGTCTTGGGTCCGTAGGATCCATCTTGTAGACCGTTAGAGATAGAACAAAAGTTTAAATGTAAAAAATGTTTCGTATAAAAAAATAAACAACTTTTGCTTGATACAATTTTTCGTAAACATCACTGTTTTCCCGTGAGGGCGCCAATTAGGCGGAAATTTTATAGTATGTACCATACTTGAATATCAGTTATGTATGTGTCACATGTATGTGTTATGTGATAAAGAAA